>NC_057799.1:496022578-496030570 GCF_018294505.1 Triticum aestivum
GGGGCGGCGGCTATTTATAGGAGGGGGTGCGGTGGCTTGGGGAAGGGGCAGGCGGCGGGGTGCTCCCGTGTCCAAGCCGGACACGGCGGCGGCGGCGCTCCCGTACGCGGAGAGGACGACGGGGCGGGATGGGCCGGCGCTCGGCTGGGCCTCGGCCCGGTCGGGCGGCGCACAGTTTTTTTTTTAAATACGTTCCGCGGAAAATTCGTAGAAAATAAATAAAAGTCCAAAAAATATAAAATAAATTTTCCCCGTCTAGTTAGAAAATCTAGAATAGGGTGAACATTTTTTTGACACAAAATAAATTTTTGAAAACATGCAATATTTTTAATGCAATTAAAATTGCAAATAAAATTCCGAATAAAATCCAAAAATGATTTTAACATTTTTCCTCCAGTATTTCAATTGTTTCGGAGAAGTCATATTTTCTCCTCTTAGTTATTTTTAAAATGAAATATTTTTCGGAGAGAAAAATAATTAAAACCAAAATCCTCGTTTTATTACTTGATGAAAATCAAATATGAAAATTCGAGAAAATCCCCAACTCTCTCTCCGAGGGTCCTTGAGTTGCTTAGGATTTATCGAGGATTTGTCAAAATGCAATAAAATATGATATGCAATGATGATCTATGTATAACATACCAAATTGAAAATTTGGGATGTTACAAACCTACCCCCCTTAAGATGAATCTCGCCCTCGAGATTCGGGTTGGCTAGAAAACAGGTGGGAGTGGTCCTTCCGTAGATCTTCCTCTCGCTCCCAGGTGGCTTCATCTTCCGTGTGGTGACTCCACTGGACTTTGCAAAACTTGATAACCTTGCTGCGGGTAACTCGGCTGGCATACTCAAGAATCTTAACTGGTTTCTCCTCATAAGTCAAATCACTTTCCAGCTGAATCGCTTCCAGTGGCACAGTATCTCTCAGTGGTATCTCGGTCATCTCTGCGTGGCACTTCTTCAACTGGGAGACGTGAAATACATCATGAACTCCAGACAATCCTTCGGGCAATTCCAGCTTGTAGGCAACTTCTCCCATACGTTCCACAACTCTGTATGGTCCGATAAAACGGGGCGCTAACTTTCCCTTAACTCCGAAGCGCTTCACTCCTCGAAGTGGTGATACTCGAAGATACACTCTGTCTCCACCTTCGTGAACTGTCTCCTTTCGTTTAGAATCCGCATAACTCTTCTGCCTGGACTGGGCTACCTTGAGCCTATCGCGAACCAACCTCACTTTCTGTTCAGACTCCTTAATCAAATCTGGTCCAAACAACTGACGGTCTCCAACTTCGTCCCATAACAACGGTGTTCTACACCTCCTTCCGTACAAGGCTTCGAAAGGGGCCATCTTCAAACTGGTCTGATAACTGTTGTTATAAGAAAACTCCGCATATGGCAAATTGTCGTCCCAACTAGATCCATAATCTAGTGCACAAGCTCTTAACATGTCCTCCAAAATCTGGTTGACTCTCTCGGTCTGTCCATCTGTCTGTGGGTGAAAAGCTGTACTAAATTCTAGCCTGGTTCCCAATGTTTCATCTAACTGCTTCCAAAACTTCGAGGTAAACTGGGTTCCTCTATCTGATACAATGGTCCTCGGAACTCCATGCAAACATACGATCCTGGTCATGTATATCTTTGCCAAATTAGCACTGGTGTAAGTGGTCTTCACTGGAATGAAATGAGCCACTTTCGTCAAACGGTCGACTACAACCCATATTGAGTCATAGCCTGAACGAGTCCTGGGTAATCCTGTGATAAAATCCATGCCTATTTTATCCCACTTCCATTCGGGTATCGGCAATGGCTGTAGCAATCCTGCTGGCTTCTGATGCTCTGCCTTTACTCTCTGACATACATCACAAACTGCTACATACTCTGCAATATCCTTCTTCATTCCGGTCCACCAGAAAGTATTCTTCAGATCCAAATACATCTTGGTATTCCCTGGGTGAATCGAGTACGGTGAATCATGGGCTTCTTGCAAAATCAATTTCCTGATCTCTGGATCATTTGGCACATATACGCGGTCCTCAAACCATAAGGTATCGTGCTCATCCTCACGAAATCCCTTGGCTTTTCCTTTGCTCATCTTCTCCTTTATCTCGTCAATCTCCTTGTCTGTCTTCTGAGCTTCTCTGATCCTTTCCATCAAGGTAGACTGAATCTCCAGTGTCGCTAAATAACCTCTTGGGACTATCTCCAAACATAGTTCTCGAAGGTCCTCGGCTAACTCCTGAGGTAACTCTCTTGTCATGAGGGTGTTGACATGACTCTTGCGGCTCAACGCGTCTTCTACTACGTTAGCCTTCCCTGGGTGATAATGCAATCTCATATCATAGTCCTTTATGAGCTCCAACCATCTCCTCTGTCTGAGATTTAACTCCTTCTGCGTGAAAATATACTTCAAACTTTTGTGATCCGTATACACCTCACAATGGTTTCCGATGAGAAAATGTCTCCATGTCTTCAATGCATGCACCACGGCTGCTAACTCCAAATCATGTGTAGCATAATTCTTCTCATGGGGTTTAAGTTGTCGTGAAGCATATGACACAACTCTTCCTTCCTGCATAAGCACTGCTCCAAGTCCTCGACGAGAAGCGTCGCAATAAACTTCATAATCCTTGCGTTGATCTGGCAGAATCAACACTGGTGATGTAACCAATCGTTTCTTCAACTCTTGGAAACTAGCTTCACATTCCTCAGTCCAATTGAATTTGGTGTCCTTCTTCAATAGCTCAGTCATGGGCTTAGCAATCTTCGATAAATTCTCGATGAATCTCCGGTAGTATCCTGCAAGTCCAAGAAAACTCCGGATTTCTCCAACTGTCGTGGGTGATTCCCAACTTGTCACTGTGTCAACCATGGCAGGGTCTACTGCTATTCCTTCTCCAGAAATAACATGTCCAAGGAATCCAACTTCCTTCAGCCAAAATTCACATTTGTTGAACTTGGCATATAACTGATGTTCTCTGAGCTTCTCAAGTACCAATCGTAAATGCTCCTCATGCTCTTCCTCATTCTTGGAAAAGACTAGAATGTCGTCAATGAACACCACGACGAACTTATCCAAAAACTCCATAAATACTTTGTTCATCAGGTTCATAAAATAGGCAGGTGCGTTAGTCAGACCAAATGACATAACGGTATACTCATACAGTCCATATCTGGTGGTAAATGCCATCTTAGGTATATCCTGCTCTCGAATCTTTAACTGATGGTATCCTGATCGTAGATCGATCTTGGAAAATACTTTAGCTCCTTGTAGGCGGTCAAACAAATCATTGATCATCGGCAGTGGGTACTTGTTTTTGATGGTCACTTCATTCAATCCACGGTAATCAACAACCATCCTCAGCGATCCATCTTTCTTCTCCACTAGAAGTACTGGTGATCCCCAAGGTGACGAACTTGGGCGAATATAGCCTTTATCCAGTAACTCCTTGATCTGCATCTTAATTTCCTCCAAATCTTTTGCGGGCATCCTATACGGTCTCTTAGATATTGGCCCTGTGCCTGGCAAAAGTTCAATCAAGAACTCAATGTCTCTATCCGGTGGCATGCCTGGCAACTCTTCTGGAAATACATCCGGATAATCCTTCACCACTGGTACTTCCTCCTGTACAACTCCTGATAAGGAATTCACTTGAGTCCTCTTCGGCATATGCCTGGATACATAACTAATCCTTTTTCCTTCCGGGGTGGTAAGCAAAATCGTCTTGCTGGCACAATCGATGTTTCCTCCATACAACGATAGCTAATCCATTCCCAAAATCACATCCAAACCTTGCGACTCCAAAACTATAAGGTCTGAGGGGAAAACATGCCTACCAATGGCCAATGGTATCTGAAAACATCCTTGGGTTGCCATATACTCTGCTCCTGGCGAGGTTACTAACATAGGGGTTTTGAGAACTTGGGTGGACAGCTTAACTTATTCACAAATCCCCTTGATATGTATGAATGCGATGCACCAGTATCGAAAAGAACGGTTGCAGTAAATGACTTAACCAAAAACTTACCTATTACTGCATCAGGCTGAGCTTCAACCTCCTCCACGCTCACGTGGTTCACATGTCCTTTGTTGAACGGGTTCGGCTTCTTCCCAGAGCTTCCATTGCCATTTCCATTTTGGGCTTCAGGACAATCAGTTGCATAATGTCCAGTCTTCTGGCACTTGAAACAAGTAACATGACTTAGGTCCCTCTTGGCTGGGGTAGATGGGTTGGTACGGTTCTGTCCGTTGGTTCCTCCATTCCCATTACCATTCTTGGAGCCATTATGGTTGTGCGAACTACCTCCTCCATGGGTATGCTGAAACTGTCCTCCCGGTCTCGGGGCAAATCGTGGCTTCTGCTGAGCTCCAGAATTATACTTCCCTTGTCCATACTTCCTCTTACGGTTTTCAATCTGTTGTTGCTTCCCTTCAATCATGAGAGCTCTATCTACCAGCTCCTGGTAGTTGTTGAAGGTTGCTACCATCAACTGCATACTCAGTTCATCATTCAGCCCTTCCAAAAATTTCTCCTGCTTGGCAGCATCTGTAGCAACGTCATCTGGTGCATAACGTGCTAACTTACTGAAATCCTCCACATACTGGCCTACGGTGCGTCCTCCTTGGCGTAGGTTGCGAAACTCACGCTTCTTCATAGCCATAGCTCCTGCTGAAACATGTGCTGTACGGAAAGCTTGCTGAAACTGGTCCCATGTGACAGTGTCAATAGGGTGCGTGGTTGTATAATTCTCCCACCATGATGCTGCTGGTCCATCAAGCTGATGTGCGGCAAAACGCACTCTTTCCGCATCTGTGCATCCTGCAGTGGTCAACTCCCTTCCAACTTTGCGGAGCCAATCATCTGCAACAATCGGCTCGGTGCTACTCGAAAACACCGGCGGGTTTACCTTAAGAAACGGGCTAAGTGATCAACAGGTGGTGGTGGTGGTGGCGGTGGGTTGTTGTTGTTGTTGTTGCCTTGGTTCTGCACTAACACTTGCATCAAGGAATTCTGTTGCTGAATCAACTGGGTGATCTCTGGTGGAAAAACAAATCCGGTGTCGCGTCTCGGAGGCATCTGATAGGTTAGAAAAGATGAGAGTTAAGAATAGAATGAGGTCTAGAGAGAAACACTACCCATATGCTCATGAGACAAATACAATCAATATCACTCAATCAATTCAAACAAGGCATAACAATCGATCTAACTAGCGTTACAAAGTGCTTGAACTATACTATTAAATGGGGGAAAACTACTACTGATATGGTGGTCTACTAAAAATTCTGATCAGTTGAAGACTCCATGATGTCTGCTCCAGCTTCGTCAACAAAGTCATCTTCACTTGGTTCCGAGTCAGTGTCGTTGATGATGATGTAGTTATCCGGACAAGTGCATTCGTCATCCTTTGCTTTTGGCACTGGATTTCCCATGAATACTCCAATCTTCTTCTCCAGGTCGTCATTCTTCCCTACTAGTGCGATGATTTCCTCCATATAATCCTCGCGTGTAGCCTTGAGTTCTTCCTCCAGCTCCTTGATCTTGGTTAATGCCTTCTTCAGTTCTTCCTTGTCCGTGCACATCTGGTTCTCCTGGCGACGAATATGTTGGTTCTGCTCCTGGATGAAAGCTGCAATTGATCCATCCTTCTTGGTTCTGATCATCTCCCATTGTGCGTCTCGGCGTCCACAAATCTGATAAATTGTATCCTTAAGCTCCTGGTGGTAGACTTCTCCAATGCGTCCCATGGCAATGTGTGCGGCCATGCTCTTCCCTAAACTCCAGGTTGGTGCTTCGAAAACCAATCTTATGGGTTCAGTAACTGGCACAAACGTCCTTCCTGGAATGTGAACTTGAATCTTCCAGCTCTCCTCTTCGGGTAATGTGGCGTTGTAGGTTCTGGTGATGCTTGGTATTCCTATGTTCAAATACTTGGTGACTTCCTTCAAGTGTCGACCAAAAGGCGTGTCTTCATCTGGTTGCATGAACTTGCTCCTTGCATCCGCCATTCCTAAAAGAGTAGAAAGTGGAGAGGGGTCAGAAATGAGAAGAGAGAAGCTTTCTAGGGCTTAAGCTTAGTGGTCGTGTCCTACAGTCAGCGTGTGCTCTGATACCACCTTTGTAGCGACCAGACCTCAAATGGTCTGTGCTGCTGTGCACTAGTGTCATCCCTGGATTAGTAATGCTGACACGCACAGTACAAATGGAGGATTTATAACAGAGTAGCAATCACACACTTATTACATCGAAATCTCCAAAGAGATTAAGTATGATAAATATGGCTTAAGGCCATCTAATAACGATAACAGCGGAAGACTTGGAAGATAAGTGAGTCCATCAACTCCAGCGGCATCACTGAGTATAAGACCACGACCTAAGGCACCTTACTCGTCGTCTGAAAAGTCTGCAACATGAAACGTTGCAGCCCGAAAACGGGTCAGCACATAGAATATGCTGGCAAAGTAGCACATAGAGAATAATGAACAATGATAATGCTATACTACATGCATATATGGCTGGTGGAAAGCTCTATGGTTAAATTTTATGCGAAAAGCCAATTTTTCCCTACTTCAAAGGAATAAATTTTATTTAACTATCATAGTGGTTGTGAAACATTGAGATGGTTGACAACATCTCAATCCCAATTAAGTGTCATCAATAACCCAACAAAATTAATTAGAAGTAACATGGTGATGAGATTCAAATGATAATCCAGGTACTAGATACTCAAGTTGTCCATAACCGGGGACACAGCTAACCATGATTAGTTTGTACACTCTACAGAGGTTTGTGCACTTTTCCCCACAAGACTCGATCTCCTCCGCTTGATTCTCGCACTGCATGATGTTTGAGAAACGGATGACCGAGACACAGTCTCTCAGGAACAATCACTCTTTACTCCGGGTGGACCGGTACACCTACTTTCCCCTACATCTGCTAGCCCACCTCTTCAAGAGATCCTGTAACCTACTCAACTATGCAAGAGCCCATAATAGCTTGTGGCTGCACACGGAAGTTTCCAGCATGAATAATCTTATGATCCCTTTGAGCCTGGGTGGCGGTCCTTATACAAACAGACAACACTGGGTTCTCCAGGTGCCTCAATCCACCCAGATGTGAGTTTTAGTTGCCACCTTAAGTAAACCATTATTAACAATCTCACATCTGTCATGAATATCTCTCAAACCCAATCCACGTCTACAAGCATAGCATGGCAATAATAATAGCAACGTAGAAGTAACTCCCAAGGGTTTGATAAATAAAACAGGTAATAGGTACTACCTCAACTACTTCCCAGTTCCCACAATTTAATTAGATCCTAATCATGCAATGTTTGAGGAATAGATCTAATGCAATAAAACTGGGTATGGAAAGTATGATCAAAGTGTTACTTGCCTTGCTGATGATCCGCGAAACCTAGCGATTCGAAGTAACAAGCGGCACACTCCGGGTACTCTATCGCAAACAAACAAGCAAACAATAAGTACTCATCTAATGCACAGGTAAAACTCGAATGAAAGATCCAACCAGAAAGTTCAACTTAATAACTCCGGTTTGCAAAAAGAATCAACTCGAACGAAGCAACGAAAGTCAAACGGCGAAAGAAACATGCTTCGTTTACTAATCTGGATCTAGGTCAAATTTTACAGTAGCAAAAACTTGTTTGAGTAGGTTAAACGGAAAGAGAATTTTGAGACGAAACTCTAGGCGCTTGAATCGCCTGATTCCGATAAACGAGCGAAAAGTTAAACAGAAACGAAGATTCGATCAGAAATCGAATCTGAGATAATCGCGGAAAAATCCGACGAAAAAGAAAAACGGACGAACGGTTAAAGAACGAACGTTCGTTAACAGAGGAAAACCGACGAACGCGTTCGTTAAAACGAACGTCTCGGTGAACGTTCACAAAATAACAAAACCGAAAAAAAACCGATCTAGGGTTTTTTTTAACGAACGGTTTTTTAAACAAAAACCGGCAACGAACGGCGGCGAGGTA
>NC_057799.1:496030989-496041212 GCF_018294505.1 Triticum aestivum
CGGCGGCGGCCTCGAGCTCGGCTCCGGCGACGGCGGGGCGGGCAAGTGCGGGCGGCGGCGGGGTGAGAGAAGAGGGGGGCGGCGGCTATTTATAGGAGGGGGGTGCGGTGGCTTGGGGAAGGGGCAGGCGGCGGGGTGCTCCCGTGTCCAAGCCGGACACGGCGGCGGCGGCGCTCCCGTACACGGAGAGGACGACGGGGCGGGATGGGCCGGCGCTCGGCTGGGCCTCGGCCCGGTCGGGCGGCGCACAGTTTTTTTTTTAAATACGTTCCGCGGAAAATTCGTAGAAAAATAAATAAAAGTCCAAAAAATATAAAATAAATTTTCCCCGTCTAGTTAGAAAATCTAGAATAGGGTGAACATTTTTTTGACACAAAATAATTTTTTTAAAACATGCAATATTTTTAATGCAATTAAAATTGCAAATAAAATTCCGAATAAAATCCAAAAATGATTTTAACATTTTTCCTCCAGTATTTCAATTGTTTTGGAGAAGTCATATTTTCTCCTCTCAGTTATTTTTAAAATGAAATATTTTTCGGAGAGAAAAATAATTAAAACCAAAATCCTCGTTTTATTACTTGATGAAAATCAAATATGAAAATTCGAGAAAATCCCCAACTCTCTCTCCGAGGGTCCTTGAGTTGCTTAGGATTTATCGAGGATTTTTCAAAATGCAATAAAATATGATATGCAATGATGATCTATGTATAACATACCAAATTGAAAATTTGGGATGTTACAGAAGACCAGGCCCCGGCACCGCACATCACTTTCCCCTTAGTTGCTCGACACTACTGGGTTACTATCGAGTGCCGAAGGTGAGACCTCTACAGCACTTCTGATGTTAACCCTGTAGTGTAGCTATTCGGTCGTGGTCATCGGGGGTGATTCCGCCTTAACCACTTCCGATACGACTCTGTCGTGCAACCCCTCAAGTGTGAACCTCGGGGGTGGTTCCTCTTACGTTCACCTTGATGATTACATTGAGTGGAATTCACCGAGGGTGATTCCTCAGGTTTTCCCCTTGATGTTTGGACACACGGATACTTGGACTTTACAGCTGTTTCTTGGAAAGGTGGGTCGACCCTGAGGGGTACCCGCGAGTAATGTGGAGTCGGGTTGACCTCGAAGGTGCCCGCGAGATACTTACGAGGCGTGGCCGGGCATTCTTAGCCCTTGCCGCAAGTCCTCGAGACGGGGCAACGGGGTCACATCTTTCGTGAGTCTCTGCTTGTTACCGCGTGCTCCTAATCCACTACGAATTGGATATTTGATCTGAGGGGCCTCTGGCCCGATAGCACTAACCATCACGTGGGCATAGTATGGACGTTCTGCGTCGTATGCATCAGCCGAAGCTTATTAGACGTCAGCGACTGAGCGGCGCGCGCCGGGTTGGACTGGTAAGCTCCTGCCTTTTTTAAGGAGGTAGCTAGGTCTGCTCACCGGCTGCCCACGCAACGTGCAGGAGTTCCCGGGGTGATGGCCCATGACCCCTGGGGGCATAGGTTTAGTCTGGCGTGCTTGACCTCTCTATTAAGCCTAGGTCGGGTTGCGGCGTATTGTTTGGCCGAGGCCGGGCATGACCCAGGAAAGTGTGTCTGGCCGGAGTTAATCGAGCGTGGTGGGTAAGTTGGTGCACCCCTGCAGGGAAGAAAACATCTATCGATAGCCTGTCCTACGGTAACGGACACTTGGAGTTGTATCCCGATCGATACAACTAGAACTGGATACTTGAGATGAGACATGGATATGAGAAATGGATAGTATGGCTCTGGGATTGCTTTCTCGCAGGGAGTCAAGAAAGGATCTCTGGCCGAGGTTGATAACACTACTACTACTTTACTTTATGCTACTCTTATCTCTTCTGATGCTGCAAGATGCTTGGAGCTGCTTGAAGATGCTAGTCTTTGATAGGCTAGGCTTTTCCCTTCTCTTCTGGCATTCTGCAGTTCAGTCCACATATACAGCCCATTTCATTGATACTGATGCATATGTAGTGTAGATCCTTGCTTGCGAGTACTTTGGATGAGTACTCACGGTTGCTTTGCTCCCCCTTTTCCCCCTTTCTTCTTCTTTCCGGTTGATGCAATCAGATGGTGGAGCCCAGGAGCCAGATGCCACCTTTGATGACTGCTACTACCCCGAGGGTGCCTACTACTACGTGGAGGCCGTCGACGACCAGGAGTAGTTAGGAGGCTCCCAGGCAGGAGGCCTTGCCTTTTTGATCGTTGTTGCTTTTGTGCTAGCCTTCTTAAGGCAATCTTGTCTAACTCATGCATGTACTCAGATATTGTTGCTTCCGCTGACTCTTGTGTTTTCGAGCTTATGTATTCGAGCCCTCGAGGCCCCTGTCTTGTAATATAAAGCTTGTATTATTTTATTTTGTGTCTAGAGTTGTGTTGTGATATCTTCCCGTGAGTCCTTGATCTTGATTGTACACATTTGCGTGTATGATTAGTGTACGATTGAATCGAGGGTGTCACAAAATCTCAATACGAAATTTTTTGTGCCTAAAGTAGATGAATCAATTAAAGCTCTTTATGTTTCTATGGATGAAAGTAATAAAAGAACCGCTATGCTTAGAGCTAAAAGAGAATTTTTAGAAAAAGCGTTTTCTAGTGATTACTTTCGTAAAAGTGATGAAAATCTCAAAGTGATTGGTGTTTCTTCTATTGATTCCTTGTCTAGTAAAGTTAAGATTGATGAAAAAGGGACTGGAGAAGAGCCAACTTTAGCTAGAAGGCGTCCCGATAATTCGGAGGGTGAAAATCTTGTTGAGAAAATTGATGAAAGTGGGTTTGAAGAGGTCAAAACTTTAACTAGTGATGTGCCCACTCTTTTGGATTACAAAGACTTTAATTATGATAGTTGCTCTTTGATTGGTTGTATTTCTTTGTTGCAATCCATGATAAATTCACCCCATGCCTATGAACAAAATAAAGCTTTTATTAAACATATTGTTGATGCTATGATGAAAGCTTTTGAAGAAAAATTGGAATTAGAAGTATCAATTCCTAGAAAATTGCATGATGAATGGGAACCTACTATCAAAGTCAAGATTAAAAATTATGAGTTTTTGCTTTGTGTGACTTGGGTGCTAGTGTTTCTACAATTTCGAAATCTTTATGTGATGTGCTTGGTCTTACCGATATTGAATCATGTTCTTTGAATTTGCACTTGGCGGATTCTACTATTAAAAAGCCTATGGGAAGAATTAATGATGTTCTTCTTCTTTCAAATAGGAATTATGTGCCCATAGATTTTATTGTTCTTGACATTGATTGCAATCCGTCTTGTCCAATTATTCTTGGTAGACCGTTTTTACGCAATATTGGTGTTGTGATTGATATGAAAGAAGGCAATATTAAGTTCCAATTTCCTTCGAGGAAGGGGATGGAACACTTTCCTAGAACAAGAATTAGTCCATCATATGAATCAATCATGAGGGCATCTTATGGATCTCGAACCAAAGATGACAAAACTTAGATCCTTGCTTTATGCCTAGCTAAGGGCGTAAAACTACAGCGCTTGTTGAGAGGCAACCCAATGAATAAAATTTATTTTTGCCTTTTGCTTTATATTCTTGAGTGTTTGCACAATTATGCTACTGTTATTATTATTTTTATATGTTTTAATTAGTGTTTGTGCCAAGTAAAGCCTTTAGGATCTTCTTGGGTGATCGTTGTTTGATCTTGCTGAAAAACAGAAACTTTTGCACTCACGAAAACAATTGTTAAAAATCACTAGAACGTGATAAAATGTCAATTATTTTTGTACAAAATTAATATAAAAATTAACCAGGTCTTCCTAATTTTTCAGAATTTTTGGAGTTACAGAAGTATTCGAAATAGTCAGATTGCTACAGACTGTTCTGTTTTGACAGATTCTGTTTTCTTTGTGTTGTGTACTTATTTTGATGGCTCTATGGTTTTCTTTGATGAGTTTTTGCCATAGAATAGTTGGAATACAGTAGATATAACGCAAAAACAAAATATGAATTGGTTTGATACAGTACTTATAGTAGTGGTTTGCTTTCTTACACTAACGAGTCTCACGAAGGTTTTGTTTAGTTTTGTGTGATTGAAGTTTTCAAGTTTTGGGTTATCTTACGATGGATGAAGGAATATGGAGTAGAAGAGCCTAAGCTTGGGGATGCCCCGGCATCCCAAGCTATTATCCAAAAGTGAGCAAACAACTAAGCTTGGGGATGCCCGAGTGGCATCCCCTCTTTCTTCTAACGACCATCGGTATTTTACTCGAAGCTATATTTTTATTTGTCACATACTATGTGTTTTGCTTGGAGCGTCTTGGATGATATGAATCTTTGCTTGTTTATCTTGTGTTTTAAGTCTTGATTCCTTGCTGGACACACCTATTTGAGAGAGCCAAAATTATGTAATGACTTGTTAGAATTGCTCTCTATGCTTCACTTAAATCTTTTATGAGCTATGGACATGCTATAGTGCTTCACTTATATCTTTTTTAGCACGGTGTGCTTTAATATTTTTGAAGAAATACTCTCTTTCTTCACTTAAATTTATTTGAGAGTTAGTAAAATTTTCAAGAAATTCTCTCTTGCTTCACTTAAATTATTTTGAGAGAAAGAAAGAAAAATTGTGCTCATGATCTTCACTTATATTTGTCTGAGCTTATGAAAAGCAACATATGAAAATTAGTCCCAAAGTGATAGATATCCAAGAAGGATATAATAAAAACTTTCATGAAGATCATTGGACAAAATAAACTTGATTCTTAGTAATAGTTTTGAGATATGAGGTGATATGTGAGTTATTTTGATGAGTAATTATGCTTTAGTAAGAATATTGGTGTTATGGTTTGTGATTCCCTGTGCAAGCACGAAAGTCAATAGTCATGCAATGAAATTATATCCTACTTGTGGTGCATTATTTGGTGTTAATTATGCTTAATGCTTGCTTATGAGATTATTCGTTTCTTGGTTGGTCGCTTCTCAATCTTTTGCTAGCCTTCATTTTGCACTAAGTATGATCTCTACTTGTGCATCCAAAAACCTTTAAACCAGTTTTGCCACATGAGTCCACTATATCTACCTATATGCGGTATTCTTTTGTCGTTCTAAGCAAATTTGTATGCACCATCTCTAATTTTCAAAATAAACTTCTCTTTTGTGTGTTCGTTCCGCTCGCGGAGCGGTGAGGGGTGGCTAATATTTTCCATGCTAGATGTGTTATTCTCACGATGAGTGTTTATTCACTTATCATTGCACGAGGGTAAGGTAAAGGTATTAGGGATGCCCAGTCCCGAAATGAAAAATGAATTTACTTTATATTGTCAAATAATAAATTCCTTGGAAAGTGTTGGTATGGAGGGCAACCGTGGATACGGCTAGCCATGGAAAGTGAAAGTATGGTTGAAAAATGAATAAACTTTATTATCTATTTGGGAACCACCTATGATATATCTAGCATGGAAAGTGTTGGGAACTCTTAAGTCGTTTCCGTTGGTGGGAAGGATACACATCCCAAAATCTTTTTATCTCTAAGTTTTTCGCTTTGAGCTCTGGCACCTCTACAAATCCCTACTTCCCTCTGCGAAGGGCCTTTCTTTTACTTTATGCAATTTTTATTTTGAATTTGAGTCTCCATCTTCTCTTATAAAAGCACCAACTAAGAGGCAATATGATTGTACTTGAGTATTGGGTGTAGCTAATATGCGAGTGTGTTTCATGAATGGATCAATGGTTGAGCATGATGGGCTAGGGATAACTTATTTTAGCGTTGATATTTTGAAAGACATGGTTGCTTGTTGATATGCTTGAGTATTTAAATTATCATGTCAAAACTAGACTATTGCTTTGGACAATATAAAAGTTCAAATGTCCATGCTACAAAGAAAATAATATTATATGACATGTTAGGCAGCATTCCACATCAAAAATTCTGTTTTTATCACTTACCTACTCGAGGACGAGTAGGAGTTAAGCTTGGGGATGCCGATATGTCTCCAACGTATCTATAATTTTTTATTGTTCCATGTTGTTATATTATCAATCTTGGATGTTTTATAATCATTTTATAGTCATTTTGTATCATTTTTTGGTACTAACCTATTGACATAGTGCCAAGTGCCAGTTGCTGTTTTCTGCATGTTTTTTACATCGCAGGAAATCAATACCAAACGGAGTCCAAATGCAACGAAACTTCACAGAGATTTTTTTTGGACCAGAAGACACCTAATGGGCCCTGGCTGCGCCTGGGGGTGCTCCGAGGATAAAAGGATGGGGTTCACCACCTCCATTGGTGCCTCTCCAATGATGCGTGAGTAGTTCTTTGTAGACCTTCGGGTCCGTAGTTAGTAGCTAGATGGCTTCCTCTCTCTCGCTGAATTCTCAATACAATGGTCTCTTGGAGATCCATATGATGTAACTCTTTTTGCGGTGTGTTTGTTGGGATCTGATGAACTTTGAGTTTATGATCAGTTATATCTTTTTATATCCATGAAAGTATTTGAGTTTCTTTGATCTCTTTTATGCATGATCTCTTATAGCCTCATATTTCTTCTCTGATATTTGGGTTTTGTTTGGCCAACTTGATTTATTTATCTTGCAATGGGAAGAGGTGCTTTTTAGTGGCTTCGATCTTATGGTGCTTGATCCCAGTGACAGAAGGGGAACCGACACGTATGTATCGTTGCTACTAAGGATCAAACGATGGGGTCTATCTCCACATAGATAGATCTTGTCTACATGAAGTCATCGTTCTTATTGAATTACTCCGTTTCTCCATGAACTTAATACACTAGATGCATGCTGGATAGCGGTCGATGTGTGGAGTAATAGTAGTAGACGCAGGCAGGAGTCGGTCTACTAATCTTGGACGTGATGCCTATATAATGATCATTGCCTGGATATCGTCATGATTATTTGAAGTTCTATCAATTGCCCAACAGCAATTTTTTTACCCACCGTTTGCTATTTTTCTAGAGAGAAGCTACTAGTGAAACCTACGGCCAACGGGTCTCTTTCTCATATTATTTTCCTTTGCGGTCTACTTTCCTTTGCATTTATTTTTAGATCTATTAAACCAAAAATACAAAAATACCTCGCCGCCTTTTATTCTTATTTATTTATTTGGCATTAGATCTATCAATCTACTACAATTTATCTCACATTCGTTTGCCAATTTCTGGCGCCGTTACTCGAAGGGGATTGACAACCCCTTTAACACGTCGAGGATTTGTTATCTGTGTGCAGGGTCTGTTTATGTTGTGTTGCTTGGTTCTCCTACTAGTTCGATAACCTTGGTTTCATCACTGAGGGAAATACCTACAGCTGCTGTGCTGCATCATCCCTTCCTCTTTGGGGAAATACTGACGTAGTGCTAACAGACATCAGCTAGCAAATAGATTGAGAAGCGACCAACCAAAAACCAAAACGGTCATAAACGAGCATTGAACACAACTAACATTGAATAATGCACCACAAGTAGGATGTAACTTCGTTGCATAACTATTGACTTTCGTGCTTGCATAGGGAATCGTAAACCTTAACACCAATATTCTTACTAAAGCATAATTACTCACCAACATGACTCACATATCACTATCTCCATATCGCAAAACTATTGCAAGGAATCAAGTTTTAATATCCAATGATCTTCATGAAAGTTTTTATTATATCCCTCTTGAATATCTATCACATTGGGACCAAATTCATATCTCGTGCAAATTACTATTACTATTCTTAACTCTCAAAAAGATCTAAGTGAAGCATGAGAGCATAAATATTTCTTCAAAAATTTCAACTCTCAAAATGATATAAGTGAAGCATGAGAGCATATTTCTTTTAAAATTCACTAACTCTCAAAATGAAGTAAGTGAAGCATCAGTACATATTTCTTTAAAATTTACTAACTCTCAAAATGTTGTAAGTGAAGCATGAGAGCATATTCCTTTAAAATGTAACCACCGCCATGCTAAAAAGATATAAGTGAAGTACTAGAGCAATTCCCTAGCTAAAAAAATTTAAGTGAAGCACATAGAGCAATTCTAAAAAATCAAGATATCATTATGGCTCTCTCTCAAACAAGTGTGTTCAACAAGGATGATTGTGACAAACTAAAAGGCAAAACAAGCAAAGACTCATATAATACAAGACGCTCCAAGCAAAACTCATGATATGCGACGAATAAAAATATAGCTCTAAGTAAAATTACCGATGGTCATTAGAAGAAAGAGGGGATGCCTTTCGGGGCATCGCCAAGCTTACTTGCTTGGGAGTCCTTGGATATTACCTTGGGGTGCCTTGGGCATCCCCAAGATTAGGCTCCTGCTACTCCTTATTCCTTCATCCATCATGATCTCACCCAAAACTTGAAAACTTCAATCACACAAAACTTAACAAAACCTTCGTGAGATCCGTTAGTATAATAAAGCAAATCATCACTTTAAGTACTGTTGCAAACCCATTAATATTTTGTTATTGCATTATACCTATTGTATTCTAACTTTACCATGGCTTATTGTTGGGTAACACAGTAATTTCAAAAAAATTCCTACGCACACGCAAGGTCCATCTAGGTAATGCATAGCAACGAGAGGGGAGAGTGTTGTCTACATACCCTCGTAGACCGAAGGCAGAAGCGTTATGACAACACGGTTGATGTAGTCGTACGTCTTCACGATCCGACCGATCCTAGTACCGAAAGTATGGCACCTCCGCGATCTGCACATGTTCAGCTCGGTGACGTCCCGCGAACTCTAGATCCAGCTGAGTGTCGAGGGAGAGTTTCGTCAGCACGACGGCGTGATGACGGTGACGATGAAGCTACCGGCGCAGGGCTTCGCCTAAGCACTGCAACGATATGACCGAGGTGGAAATCTGTGGAGGGGGGCACCGCACACGGCTAAAAGCAATCAACTTGTGTGTCCTAGGGTGCCCCCTGCCCCCGTATATAAAGGAGCAAGGGGGAGGCTGGCCGGCCCTTGGGGCGCCCAAGGAGGGGAGGAGTCCTCCTCCTAGTAGGAGTAGGACTCCCCTTTTCCTAGTCCTACTAGGAGGGGGAAGGAAGGAGGAGAGGGAGAAGGAAAGGGGGGCGCCGCCCCCCCCCCCTTCCCTAGTCCAATTCGGACCCAAGGGGGAGGGGGCGTGCGGCCTGCCCTTGCTGGCCCTCTCTCTCCACTAAGGCCCATGTGGCCCATTAGTTCCCCGGGGGGGTTCCGGTAACCCTCCGGCACTCCGGTTTTATCCAAAACTTCCCGGAACTCTTTCGATGTCCGAACATAGCCGTCCAATATATCAATCTTTATGTCTCGACCATTTTGAGACTCCTTGTCATGTCTATGATCACATCCGAGACTCCGAACTACCTTCGGTACATCAAAACACATAAACTCATATACCGATTGTCACCGAACGTTAAGCGTGCGGACCCTATGGGTTCGAGAACTATGTAGACATGACCGAGACTCATCTCCGGTCAATAAACAATAGCGGAACCTGATGCTCATATTGGTTCCTACATATTCTACGAAGATCTTTATCGGTCAAACCGCATAACAACTACGTTGTTCCCTTTGTCATCGGTATGTTACTTGCCCGAGATTCGATCATCGGTATCTCAATACCTAGTTCAATCTCGTTACCGGCAAGTCTCTTTACTCGTTCCGTAATGCATCATCCCGCAACTAACTCATTAGTTACATTGCTTGCAAGGCTTATAGTGATGTGCATTACCGAGAGGGCCTAGAGATACCCCTCCGATAATCGGAGTGACAAATCCTAATCTTGATCTATGCCAACTCAACAAACACCATCGGAGACACCTGTAGAGCACCTTTATAATCACCCAGTTACGTTGTGACGTTTGGTAGCACACAAAGTGTTCCTCCGGTATTCGGGAGTTGCATAATATCATAGTCATAGGAACATGTATAAGTCATGAAGAAAGCAATAGCAACATACTAAACAATCAAGTGCTAAGCTAACAGAATGGGTCAAGTCAATCACATCATTCTCTAATGATGTGATCCCGTTAATCAAATGACAACTCATGTCTATGGCTAGGAAACTTAACCATCTTTGATTCAATGAGCTAGTCAAGTAGAGGCATACTAGTGACACTCTGTTTGTCTATGTATTCACACATGTACTAAGTTTCCGGTTAATACAATTCTAGCATGAATAATAAACATTTATCATGATATAAGGAAATATAAATAACAACTTTATTATTGCCTCTAGG
>NC_057799.1:496041414-496183927 GCF_018294505.1 Triticum aestivum
TACAATCCATAGATTCATCAAAATAAGCACACAATGCAACAGAAACAGAATATATCAAAAATAGAACAGTCTGTACTAATCTGAACTTTGACCATACTTCTGTAACTCCAAAATATCTAAAAATTAGGAAAACATGGGAAATTTGTATATCAATTATGTGTAAAAAAATCTGAGCAAAAGCATGTTTCTGTGAATTTACAAAATTCCATAACTGGGTGCAAAAGTTTCTGTTTTTCAACAGAATCAAGTCAACTATCACCCAAACCATCCTAAAGGCTTTACTTGGCACAAACACTACTTAAAACATAAAAAGCACAATCATAACAGTAGTATAATTTCATATGTATTGAAGAACAGAAAAGGAAAACAAAAATTTAAAAGATAACTATTGGGTTGCCTCCCAACAAGCGGTAGTGTTTTACGCCCCTAGCTAGGCATAATGCAAAGATTCCAGTATTGTCCTCTTTGGTTTTTGTAATCTTTGTAGGAGTTTTCTCAAACCCGGGAGGCTCTTTACGCTTCCCATTATTCTCAGGAAATGAGACCATCTTGAGATCTAAAATATCCAGCCGCTTATTACACAGAGTAATCAAAGTATTCATGCGACCGAGGTTCCCACTAATATTTTTGAGAGGTTCGTTAGACTTTTGCAACTCAACCAAATTTTTATGTATATCACCCAATTTGTCTAATATTTTAATCCCCTCTTGAGTAAAAGTAAATCCCTTTTGTGGTGGTGGAACTCCCAATATTCTCTCTATTATTTCATAAGCAGCATTGGCATCAATCTCAACAAAATTCACTTTTGCGGCAAAATCCAAAATTTGTCTGTGATGCATGATTAAACCTATATAAAAATTGCGAAGCAAAATTTTTGCATCCCCTTTATGGAACAAACACGGCAAGATTCCATTAACCTATACCAAGCATCCTTGAGATTTTCTCCTTGTTTCTGCTTGAAGTAAAGAACTTCAAAATCTTGTGACAAAGGAGGGATAGTTATGCTAGTCATGATGACAAGATAACCAAGACAAAAAGGCAAACGGAATTTTTTTGTATTTATTGTAAAAACATTTTAGAAGTGGGGGAGATGAAAACAAGAGGCAAATGGAAAATAAAGAAAATTGCAAGGAGATGAAAGTTTATGCGTAAGTACTTGATAGATGTTGATGATGTGTCCCCGGCAACGGCGCCAGAAATTCTTCCTGCTAATTGTGATCTGCGTTGAGATTTCCCTGAAGAGGAGGGGATGATGCAGTACAGTAAAGATAAGCATTTCCCTCAGTTATGAAACCAATGTTATCAATCCAATAGGAGAACCAAACAACACTATGTAAACAACACCTACACACAAACAACAAATACTCGCAACCCAACGCGTAGAGGGGTTGTCAATCCCTCAATGGTATTGAGATAGATTAAATTGTATAGGATTTGATAAATATATCTAACTAAAATACAAAATAAAGTAAATAAAATAAAATTGCAGCAAGGTATTTTTAGGATTTTTATATGATAAAAGATAGACCCGGGGCCACCGTTTTCACTAGAGGCTTCTCTCGAGAAAATAGCGTACGGTGGGTAAACAAATTACTGTTGGGCAATTGATAGAAAAGCAAATAATTATGATGGTATCCAATGCAATGATCATGCATATATGCATCGTGTCCAAGATTAGTAGATCGAAACGACTCTGCATCTACTACTATTACTCCACACATCGACTGCTATCCAGCATGCATCTAGTGTATGATGTTCATGGAAAAACGGAGTAATGCATTAGGCAAGATGACATGATGTAGACAACATAAACTCATGTATGAATAAACCCCATCTTTTTACCCTTAATAGCAACTATACATGTGTGTCATGTCTCTTTCTGTCATTGAGATTGAGCACTGCAAGGTCGAACACATCACAAAGCACCTTTTCCCATGGCAAGATAAATCAATCTAGTTGGCCAAACCAAACCAATAAATCGGAGAAGAAATATGAGGCTATAAAAATCATGCATAAAAGAGTTTAGAGAAGACTCAAATAATATTCATGGATACATCTGATCATAAACTCACAATTCATCAAATCCCAACAAACACACCGCAAAAAGTCACTACGTCAAATAGATCTCCAAGAACATCAAGGAGAACATTGTATTGAAGATCAAAAGGAGAGAAGAAGCCATCTAGCTACTAACTACAGACCCATAGGTCTGTGGTAAACTACTGACGCATCATCGGAGGGGCAGCAAGGATGATGAAGAACCCCTCCGTGATCGTTGCCCCCTCCAGCAGAGTGCCGGAAAAGGCCTCTAGATTGGATCCCGTGGTTCTGGAACTTGCGGCGGCGGAAAAAGTATTTTGTGCACTCCCCTAGGGTTTTGGGGATTTTAGAGTGTTTATAGAGGCGGAGGTAGGTTAAGGCGGTGCTCGTGGACTCCCCTAGTGGGCCCCACGAGCCTCTTCTCGTGGCTCTAGAAGCTTCCAGGGTCTCTTCTTGCCAGAAAAAATCTTCAAAAAGTTTCATGGCATTCAGACTTCGTTGGTATTGATATTCTGCAAAGTAAATAAACAAGAAAAAAAACAGCAACTGGCACTGGGCATTGAGCTAATATGTTATTCCAGAAAAATGATATAAAGTTGCTAGTAAATGTATATAAAACATCCAAGATTGATAATATAATAGCATGGAACAATCAAAAATTATAGATACGTTAGAGACGTATCAGCGGACATATTGCGCTCTTATGGGAAGTTGATTCTTAATGAGCGTTTGTTTGAAGGTCTAATGGAGCTGCCCAGCCACATGAGGAAGACTTGGCTGCTATTGTTGTCTTAAAGTTATGCAAATTTTCCTGTTTGTCTTGTTGACTTGGACCTATCTAGACTATTGTTTTCCTACATTTGGGACCATGTCATGTTGAGCTTGAACTTATCTGAACTATTGTGTTGTTAAATTTGGAACTATATCTTGTTGTTGTGAATTTGGAATACCTATTGTGTTGTACTTTGTTGGTGCAAGAAATTTTTTGTTGTTGTTGCATCAATATTATATAACATATAATGTTGTCATCGATTTCTAGAATATTTGATAGTATTTTTGGTATATATTCATCCAATTGTATTCACACATTGTACAAATTTTAGTTTTATGCACATACTAATGTTGCTATGCAATTCCATAGTTTGACATCCAACCAAGATTATGTATTGAAACCTCAGTAAGATTCCACGAGCCAATTCAACAAACACCCAAACACCCGAATTCGTTTTCATGTCCATTACAGTTTCAGAGGCCTCCAATACGGACATCCAAACATAGCTTATAGTATTTAGCTACTGCTTAGTGACTGGTTCGGCTATAATCTATGTATTGGAAACTAGCTAGGCTGTCACGAGTTCGCGGGTAAATTAGATGGTTTGAACTCCCACCATGGTAGGCTCATCCATGTTTTGTGATGGGATTGTTCTGAAGTTGGGAAATGTTTTGGTAATAGGCATAGGTGATTCAGATGTAAAATTCCGTGGAAATTATCCCTCCCTAACTCTCTTATGTATTAAACAGTTGTATAAAGCTAAGCTGATTTTTTTAGTAAGCAATGCAAGCATCCTGCACTAATGTGTGGATGATGTCTGTTAGTACATTATGTTTGAAGTAGATTCTCAATGTAGAGGCAAAAAATGGGTCCAGTGTGTTCGTGTATAGTTTTCCCGACTCCTTGGAGTGTGTTTTGGTGATGAAACTGGAGTATAGTATACTTCATAATTGTTCACATATATTTTGGGCAAATCATGATGATTAATTACTTAAGCCTGAACAATTAAATAGGTCAAGTGCATTGCTTGAGAAGCTGATTGAAAAGAATAAACATTTTCTGAATGTCAATATTCACCGATGGTATTTTTATTTTATCTTTATATTTTCAAAGGTATGTTTGAGCTGTGCTAGGTTGTTAAAATTTCACTTGATATGACATTTGACTGTAAATGCCCTTGCCAATAAAGTCGCAAAAAAGTTTCAACTTTTAAGGTTGGAGCCCTGGGCGAGGTAAATCTGTAGGGAAGAAGAACAGTACATGCGGAGTTGGGTTGGTGTGCGTCCGTTGTGGCAGTGTGTCGTGACCCACCGGAGTTAATGATGACACACGGAACACAATATCTTTGAATTGCTTGTGCCTGTGATTGACCAGTCCAATGTTTATGAGGCCCCTCCCAATGCTCCACCTTGTACAAGTGCTAAGGATGCCATGTAGACAAAAAATCTGATGTGGCAAGGTAATTAAAAAGAGAGAGATGAGTGTGGTGACCCAGGAAGAAACAATGCCAAGCGCGAGAACCTAGGTAAAACACTTAAATAAAAGAATCCCACCATGAAGAACTTTAGTTGTAAAATCATTAAATGAAGGATGCTTAGCACCAACAAGTTAAACACCTATGCATTGGGGGCTTTAGTTGCTAAAGTTTTTAATGTGTTTAGCACCTCATATAAACACTAATGCATTGGAAGTAGCCTGACTAAGGGCCCGTTCGGCAAACCACTGCTCCTTGAAATACCAGGATCTACGGAGCTACTGTTTGCTCGCTCCAACATTTTAATCTACTGCTCCGTCCGCTCCGGGAGCGGAGTCATGGAGCCAGAGGGACTCCGAACAGGCCTTAATTCGTCCTTAATCGCAATCCTATATGTTTCTGTTGGCTACAGAATAAAAAGACCTTATTTGCGATCCTAACTGTTCATGTTGGCTACCAAATAAAATGTTGAACATGCATTACTACTGGCTAAGTTAATTTTTAGCTCGTCTGTCTCTATTCATTGATTAATCGATGATTTAGGTGGTGTTTGGTTCTCTAGTCCTAGGACTTTTTCTAGTCCCAACTAAAAAGTCCCTAGTCCCTAAAAAGTCTCTCCCTGTTTGTTTCCAGAGACTAAAAAGTCCCTAGTCCCTTCCTAGAGGTTATTAAATGACCATGTTGCCCCTAGTATATAGAAAAATAACAATCAAACAATACCATGGGGTGGCGGGCCAATGGGTGCATGGAGGGGCATTATTGGAAAAGTCCCAAAAAGTCCCAAAAAGACTCTCCTTGAGAGTCTTCTTCATTTAGTCCCAAATGCCTAGTTTAGTCCCTAAAAAGTCCCTCCCGTTTGGTAAAAAAGTCTCTAAGAGGGGCTTTTTCTAGTCCCTACACAAAAAAGTCCCAGGAAACAAACACCCCCTTAGTACCGATTACTACTACTACGGTATAAGAAGACGTTACTGGTGCCTAAACATGCATTAACTAGAAACTGGGCTCACCATCAATTCATCATGAAGGCACGATTGCCCCAAACTTAAGTAGAAGCACTTAATCAATCTCACACAAATGTACCTATGAGTAACCAGTGCCTGGTACAACTCGGCTGGAACAAAGTGACTGGTGCAGGACTCGTTGGCGTTGCCATCGATGGCAATGTGCCAGTACGAGCGACTACAGGAATCATACACGCGGGTATAAAAAGAAGAAAACCTCCTATACGCGTGGTCATAATGCCACAGGGTTGATCCCAAGGGAAACGAGGAGCGTGGATTTGCATGTCTTTGTTATAAGGGATTCTTGTACCTCTATGGATAAGATACAATCTCTCAAGTTGCAAATAGATTGCTCTACTCCGTTCCTGCTTTTTGACAAATTGCTTGCGCTGTCAAATATATGCAGCGATTTCTGATCTGGGCTGATTTATGCTAAGATTGTTGTGAGCTCCCCAGCTTTGGCATAAATTGCAGTTATTCCATGTTTGCATCTCAAAGGAAAAGATGTTCCATTTACTTTTCTGTATGTTGTTCATGGTAGGATGAACAAATTGCACTTTGTAGGGTCAAGTTTGTTCTTGATGGACCGGTGAGCTCTTTTTCATCGATTTGGTTTAACTAAAGCAGTTTCAACCTTGTCGGTTTCTGGTTAATGGATATTAAACTTTCATGTAACTCTCCGACTACTGCCACACATGTAGTTGTACAATTTAATCTTGAGATACATCATACATGTAACTTTTTGTTTCTATTTGTCTCATTCTACAGGTGCCAGTGCTTGACGAAGAACCTAAAGAGCTGTTCTGTGTCAGGTCTTAATTTTCCGATACAATTAAACTGATAGTGTTTGATACTTCATAATGTACAATATCAAAGCTGATAGTACTTCGATTCTTGTGTAATGCTTTGTGCCGAACTGCTATTTATTTGCTTTGTCATTTTTGTACAGTGAAGGTCTGGTTATTTAGTTGAGTAGTACTTACATTATGAAGTCAACCCCCTCTCCCCTTGCCAAACAACAATTTCATATACAGGGATTGAGGATGAAAGAAAAACTAATCATGCATGTTTCCCCCCCGGAATATGGCATCTGTACCATCACATTTTTAACGTATTAGACTGCATCAAGAGGAAGTGAACACATCAACTTATTCCTATGCATCAAGCATTTGGTTTCAAATAAAAAGGTGGCCACAAATACGTTGTTCGAACTTACTACATATTTCCTCAATTAGGCAATAGTACACACGCTTCAACTTAAGGAAATCAGGAGTACAGACTTGGTAACTACAGAATTATGAGGTTCAGGAACTCCTTCCAACTAAAAGATGATAGAACAGGTGATTTTCGAAGAAAAACATTTTTTGAATTAGGACCTGAAGTGAATCATAGCAAGCGAACCTAACTCCTCGGTTGTCTGCTTCCTCTTCTCGGCAGTTCGTGGATATCTTGATGGACAAAACTTGTCCTTGATCTCAGAATCCAAGTCACTACAGCTCACACACACCTTCCTGTCATGCAGAGATATCTCTGCCATATTAACCGCATGTTCCATGACAGACCTAATGTATCGCAGAAGGTTGTCGTCGGGTTGGAAGCCATAGATGGTGAGCTTAGCCAGATTCTTGTGCTTGAAATCAGGGGCATATGGCTTCCACTTCATGTCGATCTTTTCACAGAAACCATATTTCTTCCGAAACTCATTGTCTGTCGTCATTATGCACCAATGATCCCATAATGTGATGCACAGCTCTTTTAAGGAGGGTGCAGCTTCAAGAATAAACATTGTCCAAGCTAAATCACAGCCTTCAGGAAGATGGTCCAGATTCACATGCTGTAGTTTGCTGAGCACAGGCGTGAGCAGTTTTGGGCATTCTGGCAGGACCCAAATCTGGGACAGAAAAACAATTTACAAACTCAGTGCAGGTTTCATATAGATCACATTCTCAACTAGCAGAGAAGACCAACTTAAGTTACCATTGTTATTTACATATATAACCATCATATATAGAGCGAGAATGGACAGATATGATTCAAATGACTAATGAGTACCTTTTCACTTCTAAAATCCAGATGAAGATCGCTTATGGAAGAAACATTAGCAAGGAGCTGACTTAACTCAAGGGTCTTTTGCGAACGGACAGCAGTTTTAGTGAGGATGAGCTTCGAAAGCTGTGGTGCAAAACCAAAATATAGGGGATCTTCATAAGAGCACCAATTATTATATCTCACACGTTGGAGTTTTGGTAGACATATCAGCTCAACTCTCTCAAATTTCCCCTGGTCGATCTCGAGCTCAGCAAGTTGAGCATGTTCTACTTGCAGCACAGAATGGATCCCTGAGTCGCAATGGCTTAAACGCAAAGACTCCAAGAGCTTGCAAGTGCTGAGGATGTTGGGGATGTCGAATTCACCAAACCTCATATTGCGCAGCCACAGGCGCGTAAGGCCAGCAAATGCATCCGGACAAGCACCGACAAAATCATTGAACTGCTTCCCAAAGTGGAGGAAATCAGCAGGAGAGCAGATCTTATAAGCCTTGTCCGTTGTGACCTCAAACTCGGCTGCGCCAAACTTCTGGGTTGCCATCGCACGCGCGACAGATTTGCCAATGGTGAGAGACTCATGCTGTGTCAAGACGAATTTGATTTTGAGTTTGCTGATGGTGATCTCCGGGCTCCTTGTGCTCAATATGTTATCCGTTACATGAGCCACAGCACGGTTGGTTCGGAGTACTTCACTTGGTCTGAAAACACGAGCTGAATCATGGTGACCTGGAATGGAACCAGCGCTTAGGAAGAGTTGCGAGAGCAAGGTGGGGAGCTTCAGCATTTGCTTGGAGAGGAAGCAGGCCCTTAATGCATCGAGTGTGTCCACCCTCTCCAGAATGTTGAGCAAAAGGTCATTTGGGAGCTTGCTAAGTCTGTCCCCGTCTCCATCGTCAGCAGCGTCTTCAATAGTCGCTTTCTGAATTGCATTTAGTTGGAACAGCAAATAATCAGCCTTTTGGGGATGAACCTTGTGTGAAGAACAAACATAAGGTACAAAAGAAGAAAAACTTACATTGTGGCTGATCGGACCAACAACTGGCCTTAATGATGTCGGGAGATATGCGCTAATCGGATCGACCTTATTGGATCTGTGACAATGGCGGACGCCTGAGCTGGCCTTATTCGAATACTCCGCTCCTGCTATGTTCATTTGGGCCGGCGCAACAAAGCAGACTAATCGCCGGCGAAAAACAAATCAGGGATGCCAACTTATTAGATAGATGAGCAACCCCTCCTACTCCTCCCACTCCTTTGTTTATTTGGACCGGCTCTCCTCCAAACGGGAGGAGATTGTTAGAGGAGAGGGAGGAGTATCTGGTTACAACTTCTCAACACACAAACTCCGAATAATAATTACTCCTTTTGGACTGTGCTTGCCGCACAAACAGCAATCAAACTCCTCCTCTCTTACCCGATTGCACAACGAAATCGACGACTCTTCTCCCGCCTCTGTCTCCAGCGAGATTATTTCGCCCAAAACGCAGCCAGGCATAATAGCCCAGGCAGCGCAGGTGGTGGCAACGAACGATCGCGGTGGTGGTCGGCGGCGGACGGCAGGGGTTCGGACCGGCGGCGGACGGCAGGGGTTCGGACCGGCGGCGGGGCAGGGGATTGCGGGGTTGTGTTGCTGCAGGGGGTGTCGGAACCTGCGGCCGCGGAGGATGGATCCGATCGGCTAGGGTTCCCCTTATGCTGCACATTCTACCAGTTTGGGCCACTTACCCTCTTTTTCTTTTCTTTTGAGGGGGTTTGGCCCAGTTGCCTGAACCTTATTGGATCTGTGAGTGGCGTTCGGGACATTCTTCTTCGGCCCAGCCACAGAAGAATACATTGTTTTTGAGGGAACATCTCTACTATTATATTATATATATATATATATTATATTATATTAATTAAAAGGGGGAATCGAACGTCGTGATGGTTCGACCCCCCGCCTCGTACGAACCTCCCCTCATACGTGTAAACTTGGCTTCCCACCTGAAAAATCGGACCGCCTTCCCACCCATCTGCCCACGAAAAAAAGAAAAAAGAAAAAAGGTAAAACAACCCACGTCCCCACGTCCCCGTATCCCACCTCCCACTCCCTTCCCCCAAATCTCTCGGTCTCAATTCCATGTCTCTCCAGAGAGGAATCTCAGCGGCCGACCTCCTCCCGCCTACAGCGACCTCGACCGGCAGCGCACTGCAGCCAAGCTAGATTGGAGTGGTGGATCCGCGCCCTTGACATCTCACGGAGTCCATGAGGACAGCAACGCGGGGAGGGAGCGACGACGGCAACGACGAGCGACGGCGACGCGAGGAGGGCGGCGCGTCGACGGCAACGACAACCGACGGTCGAGGTAACGCTAGCTCCACCACATCGGCCCCCATTGTTGGTCTCCAGTAGTCTCCGTCGCCCCCCGCACCGCGAGCCTCGCGCCAGCGGGCTACGTGCTCCTCGCGTTCATATATGCTCTGGGCATAGTAAGAGGGGAGCTGGAGGGGTTTGCTGCGTAGCCGGTTGCCGCATGATGCTAAGCTTCGCCGCTATTTGCCGCGTGATTTAATTTGTCTGTTTTTAGTTGGGAATAGGAACAGGTGTGGCAGAACGACATCGACCTCCTCAAGCCGTCGGCGGGTCCAGAGAAGCTCAACTCATTCCTCATGGTACGTGCGCATCAGACCACATAGGATGTGGGTGAAACATGCCTTTTCGTTCAATTGATTTTTCTCACAGCCCCAGATTATGTGTTGTCTTTGTGTTCCTTCTCTGCATGATGTCAACTTGTCAAGTGCCACGGCTGCTTCAACATGTAAGAGCATGGTCTTTTCTCTGCTTTAGTCACGTGTTCCTAAATTATTGCTTGTCAGACTTAACTACAGAGCAATATCATATTTCCTTTTGGGGTATATGTCTGTCCTAAAACATTCGACGCCTCAAATTACGAAACAAGAATAGGTATTATTAATTTGTTATATGCAAAATGGTGGCATTACTCAAATATCTTTGTCCTATAAATGACATGTGATCAACATTATTCCTGCAAACTGAGAATCAGCTCATCTGGTCCTCTATGTATGTGATTATGTTGATAGATAATGTTACAAAGTTAGTTCAGATTATCCTGAAGCATGTCGCTCTCTATCAGAAGTTAAGCATGGTCATCCTTCGTGAACTGGTAGTATGGTTGATTTGATTACTCTGTTAGTCTACTGTGATGCTATGTTCGTTTGCTCCATCACTGTCTTTTGCATACCATGTCCTAACTATAAGTGCACACAAGATTACATACAAGTAGATGAAAAGGTAAGATGTCAAACATTGATCAGTCTCCATGTTGCAGCAAGGGTTCATTTGATACTCTATGTGGTGATGGAAATGCTTCTTTCTTTTGTTCAATCCTTTTCTTTCCCCATTAAATTTGCATGAACTAATAATCTAACTGAACCTTTGACAAAAAAAAGTCCCGAGTTTAATGTCTTCCTTTTTAAGTTTTTAGGTGCGTTGTTAAACCTTGTCGAGGGAGGCGGTGGCGACTGGTGGTGCGAAGCCGATCCTCCACAAGGGCTTCTCCATGCTGCTACGCTCTCCCGTCGGTCTCTTCTTGCCTTCGCTCAGGCAGGCGCCGACGGGGCTGACACGCCGTTGATCAGCGACGGACAGCGTGGCGACGCAGGTGTGTGAGGAGTCTCCGTCCGCTACAGGCTACAGCCTCAGGTTTGGTCTTCTATTCTACTACCTTAATCCCATAATTTTCTGCTTTTGACCATTCCATTCTTGTTAGTTATCACGTGGGATCCCATCAGGCCTCATGTCTGGACAGAGATTTTCTACAATTGGCATATTAGGCAATCTGTATATGGCAAAAAAGCACTGACCAATAATAGATTGTGTACACTTATTACTGATTCAATTTTCATTGTTCATATTATGATATCTTCTCTGCTTGGATTTTTGCAGGGGACGAAGCAAACACATATTGGGAGGTACTCAAAATTTCATCACTTTGTTGTATAATCATGGTGCTGATTAAATAATCCTTGATTGATTTTGAATCTTTGCCAATAGTTCAACATCTTTTTTTAATCACAAGGTCTAAAAGGTATCATTCAAAATCTGCAGATGATCAGTAGTGTCAAACCCACATCTTCTCTGCCATCTTCTACATGAACTGCTTTGTAAAAAGTGGAAAATTGTTGCTTGTAATGTTGATGTGCAGACTACCAAATTGGGAAATTTTCGATCATGGTGAAACTACATTGTACAAAGTGAATCATATTAGTAATGTCTCCCAACTCTCAAATTGTTGCTTGTTATATTAATTTGCAAACTACCAAATTGGAAAAATTTCAATCATGATATGATTGTGAGAATTGATGCATGATTGCAGATGGCTACCAAACCGTAAAATTTCAACATTCAAAAGATTTATTTTGTACGGGCAGGTTTGATGCATGATTGCAGCTGCATGTAGGTTTCGGTTTGTCCAAGAACTGTGTATGTATACCGATAATGATTACTCCCTCCGTGTCTTTCATTTAGTACAATTTTATACTTATTTTGGGACGGGGGAGTACTCTGTTTTCAAATGGCGCCTGTTGTGCACATGATAACTGTGCGTGTATAAATTAGTATCAGGTTGCCTGCACATTGAACTTATAATTCTTTTTCTGAATAATGTGTCATATTTTGATTCCTGCCAAAATGACCATTGCTATTTGCTTTCTAGACATCTTGTATGTGTCTTGTGCTGATAATAATTTTTATTTTTCTTAGGATTCGATATGCTTGTGAAGGGTACATTATGATTTACGAGCATGTAATCTTCTCTGATAATCAAAGTGCTGCATAGTCTTGTGTGCATTCATCAGAGCTATTCCACAATCTTGTCCCCACTTATGCCTTTTTACACTTTTATATGTGTAGCTTTTAATTTTTTTAATACATTGATTCTTTTCTTTTTTAAGTCTTCATGTGTGCAGAATTACTTCTGCGGTGAGTCGGAGTGTGATGTCTTCTCACGGGCTACTGTCATCAATCAAGGTGGTCATCGGCGATATCAAGCTTGACGAGTACTTCCTGAAGGCTGATGTCTGCTCCCGTCGCGTCGCTGACCGAGGCCCCATCTCCATGGGAAGCTGCTATTTTTTTGTTAGATTGGCAGTGAGATGCTTGGATAGGAGAAAAGAAACCAGAAGTGCATGAGAGATAGATGTTGAGAACCTAAATAATGCACACACATTTACATATTTCATGTGATGGTAGTACGTCGTCGTAGTTTTCGTGTTGGTTGTCCTACTAAATGTTACTATCAGTCCTAACTCATCACATCACTCTCAATTTTCAGTCATGCTTGGAGCTTTTATCTGTAATTCTACAAAATCAGAAAGCATTTCTAAGCCTCAAGGTAATGTTGAAACTTAGAGGCGATCAAATCATATGCTTTTTGGGCTGTAAAAGCTTAAACTAACTATTGCTTTTTGGGCTGTACGAGTTTAAACTAACTATTGCTGACTTCCTGGCTTTGAATTTTCAGTTTTTTTTTGCAAAAGTTTGTATTTGTCCATGGTCAAGATATAGGGCACATAGAGCTTGGTTTGTTAAGCTTTTTTATATTCTCAAAGAGGTCAGGAGTTCCTCTTGAGAAGGAAGAGGATAGCCTTTAACTCAACCTACCCCTTCAGAGGGAACTGCTTGAACTCAAGATGCTTCTCCCGGTCATTTGATCGATACAGAAATAACCTTTTATGAGAGTGACCTAAACATTAGATGCTTTGCATTAAACATACCTCTCTTGTAGGTCTCTTTTTCTTTTGGTTTGGGAGTAGTATATGTTGTTTGAGAGGGTCTATTTTTTCGAGAAAATATGATTTTGTTCTTTGTTTCTATACTTATCGGAGTTCATGTTTCTTTTCAGTTAGTTGTGAGACGTACTTCATAAGTTTCCATTCAAAAAGGAGATCAAATAATTTTTTGAATCGTTGACATAATAAATGAAATACAAGATTTTGAATAGGGTTTGCCCACACAGCACTGTGAAAAAAGGTAAAGGGAAAGGAAGGGTGAGGAGAATAAAGTGATGCAAGGGGGGAGTTTTTAAAGACATACGATGATTGCCTAGGAAGAAATAAGAGGGAGAGAATCAATTTGTCCAGGAATTGAAACCAGTCCTATCATATCTGACACGCATTTTTTAATTCAATTTTTTTATCATAATGTGGTTTTTTTATCCGTGACAACGTACGGGCATCCAGCTAGTAAGAATAACATCTGGATCTGGAAAAGAACTACGGGAGGTCTTTTTTTTAATTTACTACAAGAGCTCTTTTTTTAGCGCTGATATCTGTCACCCGTGTGGAGGCTGAGCACTTCGCCCGAACGCTTCATTCGGTGCAAGCGATCCCTCCTTCCGAACGAAACACGTTCGGTGCAAGCGATCCCTCCTTCCGAACGAAAACATTCGGTACCAGCGATCCCTCTGTCCGCACGGATGGGGAACCTCCTAGCCCGAACCAGCTAAGCTTTTTTCGGCTGGGCTACCTGGCCCAACCAATAGCGCCACTAATTATCATTTAAAAAACCCTATTTTCTGACCAAAAAAACAAAGAAACCACAGAATCTAGAAAATCACCATGCTATACTCCAAAAACATGAATGAAAACTTTGTAGGTCAAAGGCAAGTCTATAGAAAACTACTTATATCAAGAAAATATGTACACAAAAAAATGGCAAATAAATTGCTCATATTGCAAATGACGATTGTACTGTAAAAGCTAAATTTTCCCATGAAGAAAATAAATTGCCATGGTTATGAAAATAAATTTGCCATGGGTGCATGAAAAACTAAAGTAGCCATGGGTACGAAAATCAAAATTGACATGTCTTTAAAAATAAATTTGCCATGATAGTAAGAAAAACAAAATTTGTCATTGTCAATTAAGAAACTAAATTGTCGCGGGACTCACAATAAGTTGCCATGGGTATAAAATTAAATTGCCATGTCTTTGAAAATAAATATGCCATGGTCGAGCGGTTGAGTTTGCCATGGCCTAAGAAATTAAGCAAACTCTGATTCATGGCAATATAGAAAAATGTGTGACATGGCAATTTTTTATTTTTTATCTTTAGCCGATGGCAAATTCAGAAAAATTTGTGCCATGGCAACTTTAAAAAAAACTTGTTATGAACATAGTTCATTGTTATGGTAAAACAATATCTAAATCATGGCAAAATGATCTAAAAACAATCTCTAAATCTTACGATCTCTAAATATGTAGGTGTTTTGGAAACAAAAAGAAAAATTGCCATGTGCTCACATATGAATTTGTTGTGTGCTCATATATGAATTTGCCGTGCTACGAAACAAAAGCATAAAGAAAGAAAAAATGTTATGAATGTGCCATGTGACCATAAGCGAATTTGTCATGTGAAAAAAATTGAATTTGCCATGTTATGAAGCCCATAGAAATATTTACCATTATCCATTGCAAACATGTATAAAAATCCTATGAAAAAATCGAGGCAATAATTGCCATGTGTGAAAAACCTAAAAGGAGCGCACAATTTGCTATGGAAAAAGTCATCGTTGGCTTGATTTTGTGTCACTACAAAAAATAATTGAATAATAATTCTGCTTGAAACTTTTTGATAAAAGTGATGGCAACTATATGTGTGCTAAAAATTGCCATGATCCATAAAACAAATTTGCCATGTGCTCATATATGAATTTGCCATGTGCTCATTTATGAATTTGTCGTGGTACAAAACAAAAAGCCTAAAGAAGGAAAAATGTTATGAGTGTGCCAAGTGAACATAAGCGAATTTGCCATGTCAACAAAAATGAATTTTCCATGTTATGAAGCCCATAGGAATACTTACCATTATCCATGGCAAACATGTATAAAAATCCTATGCAAAATCAAAGCAATAACTACCATATGTGAAAAAATCTACAGTAGCGCATAATTTGCCATGGCAAAAAATCGTCGTTGGCAATGCATATTAAAAAAATGCTGTGGTTTTCTTTACCAAATTCGCCATGCTTTATGAAGAAAATTTGCAATGAAATGTGAAACAATACAAAAAATGATAAAGCATTGCCATGGAAAATGTACATTCAATTTTGTCATGGTGTTTTTACCAAAAACGCAATCTTGTGTGTAATAAAATTGCCGTGTATGTGAAAATAACACAAAAAAATTATCAAGAAAATTGCCATGACAAAATTCATATTCAAAATTTGCCGTGTTTTTTTTATCAATTTAACCATGAAAGAAATTTGCCAAGAATGTGAAGTAATAAAAAATTGATCAAATGTTGCCATGGCAAATGCATGTTCCATTTTGCCCTGGTAGTTTCACCAAAATTGCCATCTTTTGCGTAATAAAATTCCCATGTATGTGAAATAACACAAACAAAATGATCAAACAAATTGCCATGGCAAATGCATAGTCAAAATGCCATGGCACATGGAGTAATAATGGCATGGTACATGAAAAAAGGATGCCATGTTCTATGGATTAAATTTGCCACAATAGTAACATTGAAATTGCCATGTTCAATTTTTCATGGTGTTTTTACCAAAAATGCCATCTTGTGCGTAATAAAATTGTCGTGTATGTGAAAATAACACAAAACAAATGATCAAGTAAATTGCTGTTGTATTTATTTGGTAGCATTGCAAAAATGATGAGAGGAAAAATGTGAATGCATTAAGTACCTTATCATATGGCATATCAGAACACATGGCAAAATTTCATCGCTCAACATTAGGATATTTGCCATGTAGTTATTGAGTAGCATGGCAAAATGTTAAGTAGGAAAATGTAAATACACATGGGGGAGTTGCCATCTGCTATGAAACCAACAGGGAAAAATTAGGCTTATTGGACATGGGGGAGTTGCCATGTATATATATTTAGTACCATTACAGAATGATGGGTTGTGGTTGGCATGAAGATGGCAAACATGTAAAAAAAATCAGTTTCAGCCGGGGCAATTGATGGGTTATGGAGTTGATGAACTTGCCAAGCATTTGGTACAGTAGCGTACCAATTCCTTGTTACCTGTTAACATACATGACAAACATGAAACATGGCAAATTTCAGGCTTTTACAGAGAGGGATCTGCCATGTATTTATTCAGAAATATGGAAAAAGAATGATGTGTTGTGGTTCGGGAAACATGGCAAACAAGGCAAGTTCTTACAGTTCCACACATAGGGCTGGTTGCCATCTATTTATTAAGTAGCATGGCAAAATGATGAGAGGACAAATGTAAATGCATTAACTGCCGTATCATATGACATATCAGAACATATGGTAATTTTCAGCGCCGAACAGTAGGATAGTTGCCATGTATTTATTCAGTAGCATGGCAAATTGATAAGAAGTGGAATTATAAATACATTAACATCAGTATGAAATGGCAGATCACACAAAACACACTTTTCAGCTACAATTTTTTCGTGAATGTGCATACATATGAAAGATAATGCGTAGAATAGCCATTTTCACAATAAAATTTACCATGGAAGCAACCATTTCCACACCGGGGCGGGAAACTAAAAACATTCAGTAGGAAAATAGCGAACAAACGGGAAATCAAAAAGGTAGGGTGGGAGTAATTTGCAGAAAATCACCACTTTGAAGGCTAGGTTTGCAGAAAACACTACGTTATATTCCTTTGCAGAAACCACCACGTCTTGAGTAATTGTTTTACAAAAACCACTCATCGGCGGATCTGCCTCCGTTAAGTGAGATTATGACAGATAGGGCCCACCAGTCAGGCCGATGTGGCACAAAATTTTCACACTATTAAATTGAATCGTTTTGCTCCACATGGCCCAGTTTGTCAGTGCAACACTCCCCTCTTTAGCATTTCATCGAGCATCTGGCGTGCAGCACACAGGTCGACGGTGCCAAGTCGGGGCTTCTCTACCTCGGCCGGGGCGGGGCGGGCGGTCGCATCTACCTCGCCCAGGGGCGGGATGAGGCCATGATGGCTCGAGCAACAGCAGTAGCACACAAGGCGAGCAGCGGCAGTGAGCAGCAGGGGCGGCGAGCAACAGGCAGTGGGCGCAGCGAGTAGTGAGGTGTGGCACTAGCGGGCGCGGCGCGGGGCGAATGCAACGACCAGCGAGGCATGTCAGCGGCGGACGCGACGAGCAACAGCAAGGCGCAGCCCGCGGCGGACGCACCGAGCAGCAGTGAGGTGCAGCCCGCGGCAGATGCAACGAGCAACAGCGGCGTGACGCACGGTGGACGTGGTGAGCAGACACAGCGAGCAGCAACGAATCTGGACGAATTGGTGCAACGACAGGAGGTTGATGAGCACCAGATTGTTTTTCCTTTTTTCTTTCGATGATAGGTGGACCCCACAGGGCCACACATGATGATAACGTTAGCCAACGTTGCTGTTACTTATGCGGTGCCACGTCAGCCTGAGTAGCGGGCCCAGTCTGTCATAAACATGCTCAATCGAGCCAAATCCGTCGATTAGTGTTTTTTGCAAAAAGATTGCGCAAGACATGGTGTTTTTTGTCGAAAAAATGTAACATAGTGTTTTCTGCAAACCTAGTCTTCAAAGTGGTGGTTTCCTGCCATTCACTCCAGGGGGAGGACCTATGTTTGCGAAGTTACAAGCATACGAGCAGGTAGTAGCTAGGTAGATAGCCGGAGTCGGTCATGCTGACAATGCCGCAGCGGTGACACCCACGAGAAGAGGATGGCGCCGGGAGGAGGCTTCATGCACGATGTAGACGAAATTCACCGGAGAATGGACTTGCTCAAGCCGCCATCGTGCTTGTACTTCTCCCCGCGCTCGAGGCCGCCCCCGTCTTCCTGCGCTCGAGGCAGCCGCCATGACCCGCGTCCAAGGCCGCCGCCATTACCTGCGCTCAAGGCCGCCGGAGGTCGTCACGCGGGCGTCCCCGCTAGGTCGCGCGAGCCACCCCGTCGTCGTCGGTTTGGACGACGACGCAGAGTAGATCGTCAAGCCTCCATGCCCGAGCTCCCTGCGGGAGAGAAGCTCCCGAGCGACGGCCACATCCTCAAAGCCCCCTCTCCCCACTCAATTTTTGCTCGTACCCTCCTGCACATCGCGATCCACGATGGCGAGGTGCCCATGGATGTGACACCCTGGATTTTGGCCCTTTCTTTTTCTTTTGTTTTTCTTTGGATTTTTTATCTGAATTGCTTTTCTGTGGATCTGTGGTCCTGAAACCTGGGAAGATAATCTCTTCTCATGCTCCAAAGTGGCTTGTCATACTCAAAACCATCCCAAGATCGTGTCATTTCCCATCTTGGACCAATCCCAATATTCTTTTACTTGGGAATATTCCTTTTTCTATTAAAGGAATAGCCCTGTTTGCCCTAGGTTGTGAAGCAACCTATGTTTCTGTCTTTCCTAAAATTCTCAAATAATTCTCATAAATTGTTTGGATCATATATGCCCCAAATATGTCCAAACTTTCCTTTCCTAGCCCAAAAAACAATTCATCAATATTCATTCTTTCATTCTGTCCAGTGTGGCTTTTTGTGAAGGAAGTGTCACATATCTTTTCTTGATTGCTCCCAGACTTTTTGGGCATTCTCTATTATCAAAATAATTGCCACATGACAAAATTAAACTTCATTTGCCTAGTGAATCTTCCTCAGAAAATTTCTAAAGTTTATGTCAGATGGAAGCCTCGTTGAAGGAAGTACCAGCTAGGAGTATCCAAATGAGTTGAAATTTGGCAAGCTCCTTCATGTGCCCTAATCATGAATCTTCACCAATGTTCAGCTCCATTAAACTATCTCTGTGATCACACCTTCAAATCTTGGTTTCTAGATCAGATTTTCAGAGTGTGAAGCAACTATATTTTATATTGCTTCATTATTGCTGAAAATTTAATAGGACATGCTCCTACCCATATAAACTCTCTCCACCAAATTTGGGATCATTTCGTTCATCCATTATTTCTCTAGAATTTTTCTAAAATTCTGTCCAGAGAGGACCACTGTGAAGGAAGTACCATTTTGGTGTATCCAAATGGTATGAAAATTTTACAGTATATTTATACGACCAAATTAATCATCTACACCAAATGTCAGCTTAATCCAATCATCTATATGAGTGATACTTCATGATCTTGATTCTGGACCAGATTATGCAGTTGTAAAGCAACTGTATTAAGTCTTGGTCCAAATCCCTCCAAACTTCACAGGTTTCTTGTCCTTCCTACCCTAAACCTCTGAGACATCTTGTTCTATCACTTATCCATCCCTGTTGATCACAGTTTCACGCAACAGTTGGATACAGCAAACTTTAGAGGACCATTCCCATCTAACCACAATGTGTTTCTTCGAGCAATCACCTTAGGTGTAACCTAGCTTGGAGAGACTACACGATGGACATGATTTTGCCGACCCGAGTGCACCACGTGCGGCAGTTCACACGGCGATTGCGTGGCTGACATGCACACCGGCACACTCTGGCAAGTGGAGCCCCCTGTCCTCCCACATACCTCATCCTCTCGAGCCTTCTTCGTGTCCTGGAGCTCCCTCGTGATCTCTTGCTTTGTCCTATGCCGCTGCCCCATCCTGTCTCGCCGCCATTGAATCGCATCGAGCTCGCCTGTGACACAAACCTCCCCTGCTCCTCCATTGTCCGGTCGGTCGATCCTTCTCGAGCGCTCCCGAGCCCTCCCACGGATATATATAGCTTGGCGGCGCTCTTCTGCAGCTCACCGCTCTCTTCCCCGCCCTCCTAGCCCACCGGAGCAGCTCCAACTCTCTCTGGTCGTCGTCGTCCGCCATGGCTGCTGATATCTACTATGCAACCTTCTTCTTGTAGACGTTGTTGGGCCTCCAAGTGCAGAGGTTTGTAGGACAGTAGCAAATTTCCCTCAAGTGGATGACCTAAGGTTTATCAATCCGTGGCAGCGTAGGATGAAGATGGTCTCTCTCAAACAACCCTGCAACCAAATAACAAAGAGTCTCTTGTGTCCCCAACACACCCAATACAATGGTAAATTGTATAGGTGCACTAGTTCGGCGAAGAGATGGTGATACAAGTGCAATATGGATGGTAGATATGGGTATTTGTAATATGAAAATATAAAAACAGCAAGGTAACTAATGATAAAAGTGAGTGTAAACGGTATTGCAATGCTAGGAAACAAGGCCTAGGGTTCATACTTTCACTAGTGCAAGTCTCTCAACAATAATAACATAACTAGATCATATAACTATCCCTCAACATGCAACAAAGAGTCACTCCAAAGTCACTAATAGCGGAGAACAAACGAAGAGATTATTGTAGGGTACGAAACCACCTCAAAGTTATCCTTTCTGATCGATCTATTCAAGAGTCCGAAGTAAAATAACATGAAGCTATTCTTTCCGTTCGATCTATCATAGAGTTCGTACTAGAATAACACCTTAAGACACAAATCAACCAAAACCCTAATGTCACCTAGATACTCCAATGTCACCTCAAGTATCCGTGGGTATGATTATACGATATGCATCACACAATCTCAGATTCATCTATTCCACCAACACATAGAACTTCAAAGAGTGCCCCAAAGTTTCTACGGGAGAGTCAAGACGAAAACGTGTGCCAACCCCTATGCATAAGTTCACAAGGTCACTGAACCCGCAAGTTGATCACCGAAACATACATCAAGTAGATCACGTGAATATCCCATTGTCACCATAGATAAGCACATGCAAGACATACATCAAGTGTTCTCAAATCCTTAAAGACTCAATCCAATAAGATAACTTCAAAGGGAAAACTCAATCCATTACAAGAGAGTAGAGGGGGAGAAACACCATAAGATCCAACCATAATAGCAAAGCTCGCGATACATCAAGATCGTGCCAAATCAAGAACACGAGAGAGAGAGAGATCAAACACATAGCTATTGGTACATACCCTCAGCCCCGAGGGTGAACTACTCTCTCCTCGTCATGGAGAGCGCCGGGATGATGAAGATGGCCACCGGTGATGGATCCCCCCTCCGGCAGGGTGCCGGAACGGGGTCCCAATTGGTTTTTGGTGGCTATAGAGGCTTGCGGCGGCGGAACTCCCGATCTAGGTTATGTTCTGGAAGTTTGGGTATATATAAGAGGTGTTGGCGTCGGGAACAAGTCCGGGGGGTCCCCGAGGCGGCCGCGAGGTAGGGGCGCGCCCAGGGGGTAGGGCGCGCCCCCACCCTCGTGGGTGCCTTGATACTCTTCTGGCCCATCTCCGATACTCCGTGGGCTTCTTCTGGTCCAAAAATAATCTCCGTGAAATTTCAGGTCAATTGGACTCCGTTTGGTTTTCCTTTTCTGCGATACTCAAAAACAAGGAAAAAAACAGAAACTGGCACTGGGCTCTAGGTTAATAGGTTAGTCCCAAAAATCTATAAAATAGCATATAAATGCATATAAAACATCCTAGATGGATAATATAATAGCATGGAACAATAAAAAATTATAGATACGTTGGAGACGTATCAGCATCCCCAAGCTTAATTCCTGCTTGTCCTCGAGTAGGTAAATGATAAAAACAGAATTTTTGATGTGGAATGCTACCTAACATAATTTATCAATGTAATCTTCTTTATTGTGGCAAGAATATTTAGATCCAAAAGATTCTAGACAAAAGTTTAATATTGACATACAAATAGTAATACTTCAAGCATGCCAACCAAGCAATTATGTCTTATCAAAATAACATAGCCAAAGAAAGCTTATCCCTACAAAATCATATAGTTTGGCCATGCTTCATTTTCGTCACACAAAATGCTCCCATCATGCACAACCCCGATGACAAGCCGAGCAATTGGTTCATACTTTTTAACGCGCTTCAGCCTTTTCAACCCTCACGCAATACATGAGCACAAGCCATGGACATAGCACTATGGGTGGAATAGAGTATGACGATAGGGGTTATGTGAGAAGACAAAAAAGGAGAAAGTATCACATTGACGCGGCTAATCAATGGGCTATGGAGATGCCCATCAATTGATGTCAATGCGAGGAGTAGATATTGCCATGCAACGGATGCACTAGAGCTATAAATATATGAAAGCTCATCAAAAGAAACTAAGTGGGTGTGCATCCAACTTGCTTGCTCACGAAGACCTAGGGCATTTTGAGGAAGCCCATCATTGTAATATACAAGCCAAGTTCTATAATGAAAGATTCCCACTAGTATATGAAAGTGACAAAATAAGAAACTCTCTATCATGAAGACCATGGTGCTATTTTGAAGCACAAGTGTGGAAAAAGGATAATAACATTGTCCCTTCTCTCTTTTTCTCTCATTTTTTTTCTCTTTTTTCATTAGGGCTTCTTTGGCCTCTTTTTTATTTGGGCTTCTTTGGCCTCTTTTTTATTTTTTATTTTTCGTCCGAAGTCTCATCCCGACTTGTGGGGGAATCATAGTCTCCATCATCCTTTCCTCACATGGGACAATGCTCTAATAATGAAAATCATCACACTTCTATTTACTTACAACTCAAGAATTACAACTAGATACTTAGAACAAAATATGAATCTATGTGAATGCCTCCGGCGGTGTACCGGGATATGCAATGAATCAAGAGCGACATGTATGAAAGAATTATGAAAGTGGCTTTGCCACAAATACGATGTCAACTACATGATCATGCAAAGGAATATGACAATTATGGAGCGTGTCATAATAAACGGAACGGTAGTTAGTTGCATGGCAACATATCTCGGAATGGCTATGCAAATGCCATAATAGGTAGGTATGGTGGCTGTTTTGAGGAAGATATAAGGAGGCTTATGTGTGATAGAGCGTATCATTGAAAGTGCTAGTTATCGACTAGAGGGGGGGGTGAATAGGCGATTTTTATGAAAGTCTTCAAAACATGGAAGTTTCGAAGACAAACAATAGAAAAGAACCTATTAACATGCAGCGGAAGGTAGACTACACTAGGCAAGCCATAGTCAAGTATTAATGAAGTGAAAGCACGAAGACTAATGGCAGCTAGGTAGTAATGATCAGGATGGAAGATAGTATGAAGCCAAACAACAATAGTAGTCACACAGTGAAGTCAAACAGGTAACGCAAGCAGGCAATGACTTCACGAAGACAAACTGGAAGTAAAGAGAGGGAGAAGATAGAACCAGTCGCTTGGTGAGGACAAGGATTTGTTGGACCAGTTCCAGTTGCTGTGACAACTGTACGTCTGGTTAAGGAGGCTGAGATTCAACTCAGAAGACCGCGTCTTAACCTTATTCCCCTTGAGCTAAGGACACCCAGTCCTCGCCCAATCACTCTGGTAAGTCTTCAAGGTAGACTTACAAACCTTCACAGACTTCGTTCACCGGCAATCCACAATGACTCTTGGATGCTCGGAACGCGACGCCTAACCGGCTGGAGGATTCACAGTCCTCAAGTGTAACAAGTCTTCAGGTCACGCGGACAGAAAGACTTCAGTGATGCCTAACACTCTTTGGCTCTGGGTGTTTTGGGCTTTGTCCTCGCAAAGATTTCTCTCTCTCAAAAGCTTCGGAGGTGGGTTGCTCTCAAACGACAAAAGCCGTGCACTAACTCTAAGCAGCCACCAATTTATGGCGTAGGGGTGGGCTATTTATAGCCATAGGCAACCCGACGTGATTTGTTCGAAATGACCCTGGGTCACTAAGGAATTGACACGTGTTCCAACGGTCAGATTTCAAACACACGTGGCAGCTTGACTTGGGCTACAAGTAAAGCTGACTCGTCCAGCTCTGGATAAGATTTGCTCTTATTGTCTTCAATCGAAGACATAGGATTTGGTTGAGCATCACTTCAGTCACTCTGACTTTGTTCACTTGGACCCCACTTAACAGTACGGTGGTTCCTATGACTCAACAAAGAAGAAAAGGAAACTACGAAACAACTATGTCTTCGCACTCCATAGTCTTCACGTGAATGTCTTCTCGAGTCATAAGCTTCGATGTGATTGTCTTCACATACCACCATTGTCTTCAATGTCTTCATACATTTTTAGGGGTCATCTCCGGTAGGTAAACCGTATTAATGAGGGACTACTACCTGTGTTATCCTGCAATTCTCACAAACACATTAGTCCCTCAACCAGGTTTGTCGTCAATACTTCAAAACCAACTAGGGGTGGCACTAGATGCACTTACAATCTCCCCCTTTTTGGTGATCGATGACAAACTGGTTGAAGTTTTCAACGGGGATAAAAGTGTGTGAAATTGTAAAGTAAGATATTGTCTTTGTAAGTAGTGAAAGGCTCCCCCTGAAGATGTGCATATAAGTAATTTTCTTTTGGAATGCAAATGCACATGACAGGTTGTACTTATGGAGATCCTCTTCAACTTATGAAGACAATTCATTCATGCATGAAAAGATATAACGAAGATAATGACATGCATAATGATAAATGGACGTCTGCAATAGGACTTTGTGCGGGATTTATCATCGCACATGCGGAATTTATCATTGCATCATAGGATAGCAGAAAAAGTAGCAGACGACCATCAAGTTTAAGTGTTACAACTCAAAGAACCAGAAGTATCAAAAGCGAGAGTTGTAAGCACTTGGCAAAAGTATAGCAACCACCCATATGGACCCGCTTGAAGACTATCAACTCATATGCTTCTCCCCCTTTTGTCAGTAAGGACCAAAAGGTTTGAAGACGTAGAGCCTCTACTCGTTCCCATGAGGAGTAGGTGAAGCAGCAGGGTCGTCGTTGAGGTTCGGTGGTGCAGAAGAACTTGGTGCAGTGTCGATGCACGGCGACGTTGTGGTTGGCGAAGTAGCATCATCTTCATCATCGGTGACTCTTGCGTTGACAGTTCCTGCAGAGGAGGAGTACTCAGAATCTTCGAGTGAGGGAGTCCGACGCAAGACAACATTCCTGGGAGGAGTGGAATCAAATTTGAATCTCTATGTGAAGCCGTCGGTTTGAAGATCAGCTTTTGCACTGAGCAATGTCAGACTCTTCCACGATCTCTGACAGGTTTCGTGAGTGACAAATGCATTCTTGGTGGCAAGGTTGCGAATGCGGTTGACATCCACCAAGAGGCTTTGCATCTGACGCTTTAGCCAGTCGTGATGCTTATCTTGCTTTTGATGCAAGGCAACGAGAAGCTCTCGGTCATTGAGAACACGAGAACGCTTTCGAGGCCTTTGAGCAATTGTGCTTTCAGTGGCTTCAGTATGGGCACGATGAGGTGCACGTGTATTGCCAGCCAAAGGATAAACACGAGTGGCAGCCAGAACTCCTTCAATGGGTTGAGTGAAGCTTTGGTGATCAGCATTGTGAAGATAAATGGGCTACTTGGCAGGTTCTGGGTATATGGCTTCGACAGACAGATCAACCTCTGGCAAGAATATCAGATGGTTGCGCGCAGACGGCTGATAGTTGACAGCAGAGTGAAGCTTGATAAGGCGCATAACCCATGGAGCGTAGAACTTCAGACCAAAGAGATCAGAGCCAGATGCAGCCAATTGCCTGATGAAGAAGTCTTGAGCATTGAAGCTGATGCCATTGAAGATATAGAAAACCAATGTCTTCATTACTCCTTCAAGCTTTGCTGCAGGAGAATGTCCCTTGATAGGCCATAGAGTTCGCCTGGTAATATGATAAATAGTGTGGGGCAGATACTCTAGGTCTTCAACAAAGAATTCCATTGGATATTCAACGTCGCGTGGCAGTGGCTTCATCATGCTCAGCATTTGGCTCATGTTGGGCTCAGGCTTCTGGCAGATGCTCTCCAAAGCATTGCGGTGAAGCTGACAACCAGGTTCATATAGTTCACTTGGAGTGGGCAGACCAGTGAGCTCAATAATATCAAGAGCTTTGGCTTCGTGATGTACATTGCCTGTCATCCACTCAAGGATCCATGTCTTCGGATCCCTGTTGTAGCCGCGAATGTGGAGGGTGGCATAGAATTGCAGCAGAAGCTCTTCGTTCCAGTGCTCTTTATTAGTCACAAATTGTAGCAGACCAGCATTTCGGAAGCAATCAAGGGCTTCTTCTAGGCAGGGCAAGCCAGCAATAGCTTCGCAGTCTAGACGCATATGGGGAAAGATGCGCCCTTGATCATAAAGAACACAAGAGTAATAACTGCGTTGCTGATAGCTCCAGAACCGATCAGATGAAATTCTTGGCTTCGAGTATGGGTTCTTGTCGCTGTCAAAGAAGGTGTTGTGTGCAATGAAGCCATTCACATTGAAAGATCATGGTGAAGTTGCAGTACCTGGAAACCTTGGCAGCCTTGGTTTTGGCTTCTGGACCTGAGGCCTGTGCTCCACATGATAGTCGAATTGTGGTCGGGAGCAGGAGGAGGAACCAGAATGGGCCAACGAACCATGACAGGTTGGCCGTGGTCAAAAGCCATCTCGATAGTGTGTGGCCTTGGAGGCGGTACAGGAGCATCGACATTGACGTGAGCTGCAAGTGGTATAATGGCTTCAGGTGCAATATTGACTTCAGGTGCATTAGAAGCTTCAGGCTCATTAACTTCAGGTGCCACATTGACTTCAGGCGCCACATTTGCTTCAGCCATGACAACGTCATTGGCTTCAGTATTGGTGTTGGTGGCCGCATCAATGTTATCAACCTCCACTTGAGTAGCTGGAGGGTCGGACACGTTCTCCTCGAGAACAACTTCTTGGTTGGACGGGGGTGTAGCAACACGTTCTTCTTATTGACGGGGTTCTTCTTGTTCATCGGCCGATGCAGCCGGAATGTCTTTAGCAGCTTTGGCTTCAGACTCTAAGATGTTCACAGTTGGAGTGGCTTCAGGAAACACTTGGCGTGATACTGAGTGGTGGTGCTCTTCTCCTTCTGGAACACTCGAAAGAGTGACTTGGGGCCTTGCTCCTTTATGAAGCCTACGAAATGCGGGCGACACTTGTGGAGAGGGAGTTGGCTGGGCCTCAAAGTCGTCATCATCAAGCACCGGAGGGGTGACTTGAGTTGGGGGAGTACTTGGTGATTCTTCTTCACGGGGGGAGTCTTGAGGGTGATCAGCCCATGAATCATCCTGAGCAATTGGCGTCAGAGGACGACCAATGCTGATGAGTTCACTGTTCGTGAGAACAGGCGATGATACCATTTGGTGCTCGATCTGAGGAAGGACTTCATCATCATCTACATTGTCTTGGGGACCAATGTCTTCAACTGCGGTGTGGTCAATAGCTGGATCTTCTTGAGCTTCAGGAGCCTCTGTGGTAGCAGGCTCGTGAACTATCAAACGACGCTCTTGATGTGTGGACGCAGGATGAGCAACATAGATTAGCTCGACGACAAGGGGCTCCGTGGGAGCAGCCCGATCTTTCTTCTTTGTCTTTCTTTTCTTGGTTGGTGGAGCATCGTCAGTGGTGTTCTTGGACTTGCGCTTTCTAGCTTCGGCTTCAGCTGTCCTTATTTTCTTGAGCTCTGAAGCTACTGTGGGGACCTTTGGCTTCACGCCTGTCATACTGGCGGGGAAGACAATGCGAGGTTCTTCCTGCCTGGATGCTTCAGCTGGGGCCACAACAGGCTTCTTCTTCTTGGCAGCCATCTTGGGGTCGATGCCAGGACGCCCAAGTGCCTTGCGCTTCTCGGCTTCATTGTAAACTTGAACACATTTGGCAGCAAGGAGTTTCATGCGCTCTCGTGAACCTTTAGCTTCGTCACGTTTCTTGTGAAACGCCTCCTTGAGCTCATGCATCATTTGCTTGAAGTTTTGGACATCAGTCACACTGAGCTTGGCCATATGCTTCTTGAACTGGGCTTTTTCATAGTCAATTTTGTTCTTAAGTTCAACAATTCTCTGAGCTAGAGCCAGCTCAGGAGCAATGGCTCCGTGGAGGGAGACGCTGAGGCCAATTGGGAGCTGAAGATCATCAAAACTGAGGTTTGGGCTGTCAAACCACTCATCAATGAACTTGTTCAGGATGTCCACATCGAAAAGGGGAAGATCGTTGAAGATTTCCGCCTCTTGCTTGCTCTTTATCAGCAGCTCGAGAGCATCATCGCCAAGGTCATCATCACTTGACAGATCAATGGCTTCGTTCTCATTCCTCAGAACGGCAGCTGGGGTCAGTGCTTGACCAGTAATCTGCATGGGCTTCTTCCTCTCAGTCTTGGAGATGCGAGAAAGATCTTCAGAATGCACACTTGGTGCAGGAGGAGCAGTGGCCAGAGGCTTCGCACGCGAAGCTCTTGGTGCAGTGGAGGGCTTTGAAGCCTTGGGTTTCTTCTGCTTCTGTGGTTTTGGCAGAGCAAGCGCTTCATCAGAATCAGCGTCATCTGCAGAGTGATCCACGGCTGCCCCCTGAACGGTAATATGCGTGATGAGACCTTCAAGGTTGTAGAAGGGCCCGATGATATTGGGTTCAGCATCGTGTGTGCCATCAGCCCGAGGAGCAGAAGGACCGGGGTTGAAGTCTAATCCCAGCGATTTCTTGTTCTCTTTGGCCGATGCCTTTGCAGTCTGAAAGTTGCGCTTGAAAAGATTATCGTCACGACACCATAGCAATGATGATGGGTCGGCATTGGCAGGCTGTGGTCCACGGACCATACAGGGGTAGAAACCCTGAGCAATAGCTTCAACTCTGTTCTTGGGTTGAAGATTTCAAAAGAGAATATCACCCCAAGGACACTTGATGGCATTCTTCTCAGCATACTCCTGGCTCACGAACCGGTATTTGAACCATTGCTCGGCCCAATATCTTCGAATCCACTGGATTCGAGTTTTGCGCTGATTGTAATACTCTTCTGGATTAGTCTTGTACATCTCATATAGATCTGGTGGCAAATCCCTTGATGTGCCCCCACGGCGCTGCCTGCCGCCCTTCCTTGCAGATTTTTCTGTGGCCATGAAGTTCAGATTGAATGGCTTCAAAGCTGTCAAAGTCTTCCATCTGCTGGTCAGACAAGAACTAGCTTCGGGAGAGTTCATGTGATGCTGTAAGAATTCTGCAAATGAATGCAGACTATGAGAACCAAGGGATTCTCCCACGGACATGTACCTGTGACAGCATTAGAGATGCGAGGGAAGGGGAAGAGGTCATATGCATTCTCAGAAGATTTTGAAGATAAATCAGTTTGAAGACATTGACCTCATAGTGCGAAGACATTCACTTATATATTGAGAGATGGTTCCAGATTTGTACGAATCCAAGAATAGGTACAAGTGAGGAATCTAACTATGTGTGAAGCATAAGTGAATATACTAGGCATGTTATGAGATGGAGAACAGGGTAGATCCAAATTTGTGGGGATAGAAACCACTTTTGGTGAAGAAAGATGAATCTATCGGATCAAAAAGGCAGTAAAAGTGAGTTTTAATTACCACACGAAGAACTGCTAGACGGAGTAGAGAGGAGGCCGAGCAGTTCGATCTTCCGTGCCCTAACTTGGCGACGGAGGACACCTACGGCGGCGGCGGCGGAGAAGACGAGGTCCGCGGCCGGCGTGAGGACGGCGTCGGTGAGGTCGCGACAGCTAAGCACTTCGTCGCCGGCGTCGTCTAGAGCTAGTGGTGGTGCTAGGGTTTGTCGAGGTGGAGAGGTGGAAGAAAGATTTTGACCGCGATGTGATGTGTATATATAAGGAGAGTGACAGCACAACGCAATTACGCAGGTGCCCCTAGCAGTTCACATCTGAGGGACACGTGAGAACATGCAACACATTGGAAGTTGTTCCATGTTCCCACGCACGCCTGGAGTGTCGGGTGGTCGTTCCGGCTTCTCCGGGTTTCAGGCAATAAGGATTGAGCATTTAAAACAGATTCAATGTTTGTCTCTGTATCTTCTGCTGACAAGGACACAGAGAAGACATTCGACGGTTTCAATAGACTGCATGTGATTTGGATAGATAGAATTTGAGGAAGAAGCATAGAAGAGGTTAGGGTCCGATCACATTCACTTAGTTCAAAAGATTCAAACGAGAAGACATAGCTATAAGTGAATGCTGTAGAGGATAGAACACAAATATATGTATATATCTGAGTAAGACTAAATCAACAAAGTGAAGATCATCATGAAGACAAATCAATGTTGAAGATAAATCAAATGCGAAGACTTAGCAAATGTAATGCCAAGAGAAAACACTCCAAACAAGAATTTGGTGGTGGCGTTACCCACCGTGTAGGAAGTATTAGACCCAGACACGGCACACAATTATCATGGCGCTCCGAAGTCAAATTCCGCATTAATGTATTCACACTCAGAGTGTAAGTCTTCATTGATTGAAGATTTACATTACTTCGTGTGTTGCACATCTATGTCATCAACATGCATAAGTGTTAGGATGTGTGCCTAATCACAGGACATTCGAGGATTCCAAGATATTTAGCTCACACCGCAACTTGCAAAACCTTTTCTCATCCAAGGGCTTTGTGAAGATATCTGCCAATTGCTCTTCAGTGTTGATGTGAATGATATCAATATCTTCCTTCATGACATGATCTCTGAGAAAGTGATGACGAATTTCAATGTGCTTTGTCTTCGAGTGCTGAACTGGGTTGTTGGCAATCTTGATACGCTTTCATTGTCGCAGTAGAGTGGTACTTGCTTCAGATGGATGCCATAGTACTTGAGTGTTTGCTTCATCCATAGAAGCTGAGCGCAGCAAGATCCAACAGCAATGTATTCAGATTCAGCAGTGGAGAGTGACACACAGTTCGGCTTCTTTGAAGACCAACAGACAAGTGATCATCCCAGAAAGTGACATGTGCCTGATGTAGACTTGCGATCTACCTTGTCACCAGCATAATCAGCATCCGAGAATCCGACTAGATCAAACTCTGAGCCCTTTGGATACCATAATCCTAGTGTTGGGGTGTAAGCCAAATATCAAAGAATTCGCTTCACAGCTAAGTGATGCGATTCCTTTGGTGCCGCTTGGAATCGGGCACACATGCAAACACTAAGCATTATATCTGGCCTAGATGCACATAAATAAAGTAAAGAACCAATCATGGAGCGGTATACCTTTTGATCGAACCCTTTACCATTGGCGTCAGGACCCAGATGACTTTTGGTTGGCATTGGCGTCGTGTAACCTTTGCAGTCTTGTATTCCAAACTTCTTCAGGAAGTCTTTGAGGTATTTCTCTTGAGATATGAAGATACCGTTGCTCTGCTGACGAATTTGAAGACCAAGGAAGAACTTCAGCTCACCCATCATGGACATCTGATATTGCTCTTGCATCATGTGTCCAAACTCATCACTGTATTTCTGGTTAGTGCAGCCGAAGATAATGTCATCCACATATATTTGGCACACAAACAATTCACCATCATATGTCTTCGTGAAGAGTGTGGGATCCAGGGAACCAGGTTTGAAGCCTTTGCTCTTCAGGAAGTCTTTGAGTGTGTCATACCAAGCGCGAGGGGCTTGTTTGAGGCCATACAATGCCTTGTTAAGCTTGTATACCATATCAGGATGTTTTGGGATCTTCAAAGCTAGGTGGTTGTGCAACATACACTTCTTCAATCTTGCCATTGAGAAAAGCACTTTTCACATCCATCTGATGCAAAAGGATGATATGATGGTTTGCATAGGCTAGCAGTATGCGAATGGCTTCAAGCCTAGCCACGGGAGAAAATGTTTCACTGAAGTCTATCCCTTCAACTTGAGTGTATCCTTGAGCAACGAGACGAGCCTTGTTTCTGACAACTTGACCATGCTCATCTTGCTTGTTGCGATATATCCATTTGGTGCCTATTATGTTGTGCTTGCGAGGGTCAGGACGCTTGACAAGTTCCCACACATTGTTCAACTTGAACTGTTGAAGCTCTTCTTGCATAGCTTGAATCCATTCAGGTTCCATGAAGGCTTCAGCAACTTTCTTGGGTTCTGATATTGAGACAAATGCAAAGTGCCCACAGAAATTTGCTAGCTGTGTTGCTCTTGAACGAGTGAGTGGACCTGGTGCATTGATGCTATCAATTATCTTCTCAATCTGTACTTCATTTGCAACACGAGGATGAACTGGACGAAGATTTTGCTCTTCCTGATCATTGTCATCATTTGGATGATTGTCTTCAGGCTGAGCATTGGCTTCAGGTTGATTAGGTGCAGAAATGATGAGTTCCTCTTCAGCCTGTGCCTCAGAAGGTATGATCTCTCCAGTTCCCATGAGCTTGATGGATTCACTAGGTGGATCTTCATCTAGCACATTTGGCAAGTGCTCTCTTTGCGAGCCGTTAGTCTCATCGAACCACACATCCACAGTTTCAACCACTTTATAGTGAAAGAGGTTGAAGACTCTGTAGGAGTGCGAATCCTTTCCGTAACCAAGCATAAAACCTTCATGTGCTTTCGGTGCAAATTTTGAAGTGTGATGTGGATCCTTGATCCAGCACCTAGCACCAAATACTCTGAAGTAACTGACATTTGGCTTCTTACTAGTCAGGAGTTCATGGGATGTCTTCTTCAGAAGCTTGTGAAGATAAACACGGTTGATGACATGGCATGCAGTATCAATGGCTTCGGGCCAGAACTTTCTTGGAGTCTTGTATTCATCAAGCATTGTCCGTGCCATCTCAATGAGTGTTCGGTTCTTGCGCTCCACGATGCCATTCTGCTGAGGAGTGTACAGAGCGGAGAACTCATGAGTGATGCCCAATGTATCCAGGTAAAGATCGAGGCCGGTGTTCTTGAACTCTGTGCTGTTGTCACTTCTGATATGCTTGATCTTGACGCCATAGTTATTCATGGCACGGTTGGCGAAGCGTCTGAAGACATCCTGCACTTCAGTCTTGTAGAGGATTATATGCACCCACGTATATCTTGAATAATCATCAACAATGACGAAGCCATAGAGACAAGCAGTAGTAGTGAGAGTAGAGTAGTGAGTAGGGCCAAATAAGTCCATGTGTAGCAGCTCGAAGGGTTGAGATGTCGTCATGATTGTCTTCGAGGGATGCTTGGCCCTCATCATCTTTCCAGCTTCACAGGCACCGCACAGATGATCCTTCTTGAACTTGACGCCCTCGATGCCTATAACGTGCTTCTTCTTTGCGAGAGTGTGCAGATTCCTCATGCCCGCATGTCCTAGCCTCCGATGCCAGAGCCAGCACTCTGAAGCCTTTGCTAGAAGACATACGGCCAGCTGTGGTCCTGCTGAGAAATCTACCATGTACAAATCATCTTTTCGATACCCTTCAAAGACTAGAGACTTGTCAGATTCCATTAGTACAAGGCAACGATATTTTCCAAATATCACAATCATGTTCAAGTCACAAAGCATTAAGACAGACATTAAGTTGAAACCAAGGGATTCAACAAGCATCACTTTATCCATGTGCTGATCCTTTGAGATTGCAACTCTACCTAGACCCAATACCTTGCTTTTACCAGTGTCAGCAAATGTGATGTGACTCTTGTCAAATGGACGTAAGGTTGAGTCCATGAGAAGACTCCGATCACCAGTCATATGATTAGTGCATCCGCTGTCCATAATCCATTCTGAAGCATGAGGTGTCATACCCTACAGTACAGTTAGGGGGATAGGCTTCACCAAGAGTATTGTGAAGCATAAACATTTGACGCACAAGAGGATTATCAAAGCTCAGATCAAGGTTAGGACTGATAGGATGATTGGCAAGCGATTCAGGAACAAAATACATAGTAAGACCATTTGGGCATTTTATCTTGCACCCTACAAGATGTTTTAGGTCCCCAACAAAAGCATCAGACGCCTTTGATTTCCGGCTGGAGACCTTTCCCTGCAAAAGAAAGTTAATTTTTCTTAACCACCCACATTTTCAGGGGTGGCACAGAAGCAATGAGTCTAAGTGCAGCATCTGAGAACTTCGGCTTTGGAGCCCTAGCAAATAGCCTTGGAGGAGGTGAATAGTACTCATATGAATAAGCAGAGTAGTTCTTAGTCTTATGAACATAGCGGTTTGATGACACGCGCTCATATTCATAAGTTTGAGTATAATTTCCCTGCAAAACATTGGCGTTAGGGTGACTCAGGTGAGTCCTGTGTCTATATGAAGCCTTTGGGCCATATGAAGCCTTTGGTCTGGGGTTTGTCTTCTTCCCTTGTGGTGTCATGATGACATTCACAGGAAGATTCTCAAGACACTTTTTGGGCACCCAAATCTTCTTCATAGGTGGTCCATCCCTGCAGTTAGTACCAATATACCTGGCAAACACTTCACCACTCTGATTCTTAAACACTTTATAGTTTGCATCAAAGGATTCATCAATGATAATTGGGTTAGCACAAGTGAAGCCAGATAAGGTGGATGGATCCACTAAAGGTCCCTTTGCAGCAACCCATTTGGTTTTGGGGTACTGCTCAGGCTTCTAGTAAGAACCATCAACATTCATTTTCCTCTCGAACCCAACACCCTCTTTTCTAGGGTTTCGTTTCAGAATCTGCTTTTTGAGGACATCGCACAGTGTCTGATGCCCTTTGAGACTTTTGTACATCCTTGTCTCAAGCAATGTCTTCAACCTAGCATTTTCATTAGCAATAGTAGTGGCATCCTCAGCAGAGGGGTTAGGTACCACATCAACAGTTGAAGATATTGCACCAGTACCAGCAGTAGAACATTCAACAACAGAAGTTGCGTTATCACGCTCAAGGCATTTTAGACATGGTGGTTCAAATCCTTCCTAAGCGGGACTGATCTGTTGAGCGCGAAGTGACTCATTCTCTTTTTGAAGATCTTCATGAGCCGCTCTCAATTTCTCAAGTTCTTGCTTCCTTTGAAGATAATCGTAGGAAAGCTTTTCATGAGTTATTGAGAGTGTTTCATGACGACTTTCAAGTTCCTCGTACTTAACATGAAGATTTTTTATGTCTTCAATTAAGGATTGAGATCGGGTCATTTCCGCGTCCAACAGGTCATCGCTTTTGTCTAACAATTTTTGAATATGTTCCATAGCTTTCTGTTGTTCAGTTGCAATTTTAGCAAGTGTTTTGTAGCTGGGTTTGGATTCACAATCAGAGTCATCTTCACTTGATGTTTGAAAGTAAGCATCACGTGAGTTTACCTTGGCACCACGTGCCATGAAGCAGTAGGTGGGAGCGGAGTCGTCCTTGTCATTAGCATCAACGTTGGTGATGGAGCCATCGTCTTCAGTGTTGAAGATGGACTTGGCAACGTAGGCTTTAGCTAGAGCTAGACTTGCAACGCCAGAGTCGGACTCCTCCTCAGACTCCACCTCCGCCTCCTCAGAAGCAGACTCCTCCTCTGAATCCATCTCCTTGCCAACAAAAGCACGAGCCTTGCCAGATGAGCTCTTCTTGTGTGATGAAGACTTGGACGAAGACTTGGAAGAAGACTTTGAGGATTTCTTCTTCTTCTTGTCATCGGAATCATATTCCTTGCCCTTCTTATTTTTCTTGTTCTCATTGTCTCACTGTGGACACTCAGAGATGTAGTGTCCAGGTTTCTTGCACTTGTGACATGTTCTCTTCTTGTGGTCATGACTGGAAGCTTCATCATTTCTTGAGTTGGATCGTGAAGACTTTCTGAAGCCTTTCTTCTTTGTAAATTTCTGGAACTTCTTCACAAGCATAGCATGCTCCTTTCCAATGTCTTCAGGATCACCAGAACTGCAGTCAGATTCTTCTTCAGACGAGGAAAACCTTTGCCTTCAAAGCGCGAGTTCGGCCATAGTTGGGACCATAGATATCTCTTTTCTCAGATAGCTGAAACTCATGTGTGTTGAGCCTCTCAAGTATGTCAGACGGATCGAGTGTCTTGAAGTCAGGGCGTTCTTGAATCATCAGGGCTAGGGTGTCAAACGAGCTGTCAAGTGATCTCAGGAGTGTCTTGACGATTTCATGCTTGGTGATCTCAGTGGCGCCGAGAGCATGAAGCTCATTTGTGATGTCAGTGAGGCGATCAAACGTGAGCTGGACATTCTCATTGTCATTTCTCTTGAAGCGGTTGAAGAGGTTGCGAAGGACACTGATCCTTTGATCTCTCTGGGTTGAGACGCTTTCATTGACCTTGGAGAGCCAGTCCCAGACTAGCTTCGACGTTTCCAGAGCACTCACACGGCCATACTATCCTTTGGTCAGATGACCACATATGATGTTCTTGGTAGTAGAATCCAGTTGAACGAACTTCTTGACATCAGCAGGGGTGACACCTTCACCAGTCTTGGGAACGCCGTTCTTGATGACATACCATAGGTCGACATCAATGGCTTCAAGATGCATGCGCATCTTATTCTTCCAGTAGGGGTAATCAGTGCCATCAAAGACAGGGCACGCAGCGGAGGCTTTGATTATCCCTGCAGTCGACATAGCTAAAACTCCAGGTGGTTAAACCGAATCACATAGAACAAGGGAGTACCTTGCTCTGATACCAATTGAAAGTGCTAGTTATCGACTAGAGGGGGGTGAATAGGCGATTTTTATGAAAGTCTTCAAAACATGGAAGTTTCAAAGACAAACAATAGAAATGAACCTATTAACATGCAGCGGAAGGTAGACTACACTAGGCAAGCCATAGTCAAGTATTCAATGAAGTGAAAGCACGAAGACTAATAGCAGCTAGGTAGTAATGATCAGGATGGAAGATAGTTTGAAGCCAAACAACAATAGTAGTCACACAGTGAGGTCAAACAGGTAACGCAAGTAGGCAATGACTTCACGAAGACAAACTGTAAGTAAAGAGATGGAGAAGATAGAACCAGTCGCTTGGTGAGGACAAGGATTTGTTGGACCAGTTCCAGTTGCTGTGACAACTGTACGTCTGGTTAGGGAGGCTGAGATTCAACTCAAAAGACCGTGTCTTCACCTTATTCCCCTCGAGCTAAGGACACTCAGTCCTCGCCCAATCACTCTGGTAAGTCTTCAAGGTAGACTTCCAAACCTTCACAGACTTCGTTCACCGGCAATCCACAATGACTCTTGGATGCTCAGAACGCGATGCCTAACCGGCTGGAGGATTCACAGTACTCAAGTGTAATAAGTCTTCAGGTCACGCGGACAGAAAGTCTTCAGTGATGCCTAACACTCTTTGGCTCTGGGTGTTTTGGGCTTTGTCCTCGCAAGGATTTCTCTCTCTCAAAAGCTTCGGAGGTGGGTTGCTCTCAAACGACAAAAGCCGTGCACTAACTCTGAGCAGCCACCAATTTATGGTGTAGGGGGTGGGCAATTTATAACCACTAGGCAACCCGACCTGATTTGTCTAAAATGACCCTGGGTCACTAAGGAACTGACACATGTTCCAACGGTCAGATTTCAAACGCACGCGGCAGCTTGACTTGGGCTACAAGTAAAGCTGACTCATCCAGCTCTGGATAAGATTTGCTCTTATTGTCTTCGCTCGAAGACATAGGATTTGGTTGAGCATCACTTCAGTCACTCTGACTCTGTTCACTTGGACCCCACTTAACAGTACGGTGGTTCCTATGACTCAACAACGAAGAAAAGGAAACTACGAAACAACTATGTCTTCGCACTCCATAGTCTTCACGTGAATGTCTTCTCGAGTCATAAGCTTCGATGTGATTGTCTTCACATACCACCATTGTCTTCAATGTCTTCATACATTTTTAGGGGTCATCTTCGGTAGGTAAGCCGAATTAATGAGGAACGACTATCTGTGTTATCCTGCAATTCTCACAAACACATTAGTCCCTCAACCAGGTTTGTCGTCAATACTCCAAAACCAACTAGGGGTGGCACTAGATGCACTTACAATCATATCACGGGGTTTCGATGCACCGACGAAGTTTGCACCAACTCTCAAGGTGAGAAAGGGCAATGCACGGTACCGTAGAGGCTAGCAAATTGCGAAAGGTAAGAGTGCGTATAATCCATGGACTCACATTAGTCATGAAGAACTCATATACTTATTGCAAAAGTTTATTAGCCCTCGAAGCAAAGTACTACTATGCATGCCCCTAGGGGGATAGATTGGTAGGAAAAGATCATCGCTCATCCCCGACCGCCACTCATAAGGAAAGCAATCAAAGAACACCCCATGCTTCAAATTTGTCACATAACGTTTTACCATACGTGCATGCTACGGGACTTGCCAACCTCAACACAAGTATTTCTCAATTTCACAATTACCCAACTAACATGACTCTAACATTACCACATTTATATCTCAAAACAACTATCAAGTATCAAATTTATCATAGTATTTAATGCACTCTATATGAAAGTCTTTATTATACCCATCTTGGATGCCTATCATATTAGGACTAATTTTATAACCAAAGCAAATTACCATGCTGTTCTAAAATAATATAAGTGAAGCATGAGAGTTCATCTATTTCTACAAAATAAAACCATCGTCGTGCTCTAAAAGATATACGTGAAGCACTAGAGCAAACGACAAACTACTCCAAAAGATATAAGTGAAGATCAATGAGTAGTCGAATAATTATTGAACTATGTGAAGACTCTAACATTTAAGAATTTCAGATCTTAGTATTTTATTCAAACAGCAAGCAAAACAAAATAAAATAAAATGACGCTCCAAGCAAAACACATATCATGTGGTGAATAAAAATATAGCTCCAAGTAAAGTTACCGATGAACGAAGACCAAAGAGGGGATGCCATCCGGGGCATCCCCAAGCTTAGGATCTTGGTTATCCTTGAATATTACCTTGGGGTGCCTTGGGCATACCCAAGCTTAGGCTCTTCCCACTCGTTATTCCATAGTCCATCGAATCTTTACCCAAAACTTGAAAACTTCACAACACAAAACTTAACAGAAAACTCGTAAGCTCCGTTAGTATAAGAAAATAAAACCACCACTTAGGTACTGTTGTGAACTCATTCTAAATTCATATTGGTGTAATATATACTGTATTCCAACTTCTCTATGGTTCATACCCTCCGATACTACTCATAGATTCATCAAAATAAGCAAACAACACATAGAAAACAGAATCTGTCAAAAACATAACAGTCTGTAGTAATCTGTATCAATCGAATACTTATGTAACTCCAAAAATTCTGAAATAAATTGGTGGACCTGAGGAATTTGTCTATTAATCATCTTCAAAAAGAATCAACCTAAAAGCACTCTCCAGTAGAAAATGGCATCTGATCTCGTGAGCGCAAAAGTTTCTCTTTTTTACAGCAAGATCGCAAAGACTTCACCCAAGTCTTCCCAAAGGTTCTACTTGGCACAAATACTAATTAAAACATAAAACCACATCTAAAAAGAGGATAGATGAATTATTTATTACTAAACAGGAGCAAAAAGCAAAGAACAAAAATAAAATTGGGTTGCCTCCCAACAAGCGCTAACGTTTAACGCCCCTAGCTAGGCATGATGATTCCAATGATGCTCACATAAAAGATAAGAATTAAAACATAAAGAGAGCATCATGAAGAATATGACTAGCACATTTAAGTCTAACCCACTTCCTATGCATAGGGATTTTGTGAGCAAACAACCTATGGGAACAATAATCAACTAGCATAGGAAGGCAAAACAAGCATAACTTCAAAAGTTTAAGCACATAGAGAGGAAACTTGATATTATTGCAATTCCTACAAGCATATGTTCCTCCCTCAATAATTTTCAGTAGCATCATGAATGAATTCAACAATATAACCATCACATAAAGCATTCTTTTCATGATCTACAAGCATAGAAAATTTACTACTCCCCACATAAGCAAAATTCGTCTCATGAATGGTAGTGGGAGCAAACTCAACAAAATAACTATCATGTGAGGCACAATCCAATTGAAAATTAAAATCAAGATGACAACTTTCATGGTTACCATTATTCTTAATAGCATACAAGTCATCACAATAATCATCATAGATAGCAACTTTGTTCTCATAATCAATTGGAACCTCTTCCGAAATAGTGGGTTCATCACTAAATAAAGTCATGACCTCTCCAAATCCACTTTCATCAATATAATCATCATAAATAGGAGGCATGCTTTCATCATAATAAATTTTCTCATCAAAACTTGGGGGACAAAAAATATCATCTTCATTAAACATAGCTTGCCCAAGCTTGTGGCTTTGCATATCATTAGCATCATGGATATTCAAGGAATTCATACTAACAACATTGCAATCATGCTCATCATTCAAACATTTACTGCCAAGCATTCTAACTTCTAGCACTTGAGCACAATTATCAGAATCCTTATTTTCAGGAAAGACATTAAAAAGATGAAGCATATGAGGCAACCTTAATTCCATTTTTTGTGTAGTTTTCTTTTATATACTAAACTAGTGATAAAACAAGAAACAAAAAGATTCGATTGCAAGATCTAAAGGTATACCTTCAAACACTAACCTCCTCGGCAACGGCGCCATAAATTGCTTGATGTCTACTACGCAACCTTCTTCTTGTAGACGTTGTTGGGCCTCCAAGTGCAGAGGTTTGTAGGACAGTAGCAAATTTCCCTCAAGTGGATGACCTAAGGTTTATCAATCCGTGGGAGGCGTAGGATGAAGATGGTCTCTCTAAAACAACCCTGCAACCAAATAACAAAGAGTCTCTTGTGTCCCCAACACACCCAATACAATGGTAAATTGTATAGGTGCACTAGTTCGGCGAAGAGATGGTGATACAAGTGCAATATGGATGGTAGATATGGGTATTTGTAATCTGAAAATATAAAAACAGCAAGGTAACTAATGATAAAAGTGAGCGTAAACGGTATTGCAATGCTAGGAAACAAGGCCTAGGGTTCATACTTTCACTAGTGCAAGTTCTCTCAACAATAATAACATAACTGGATCATATAACTATCCCTCAACATGCAACAAAGAGTCACTCCAAAGTCACTAATAGCGGAGAACAAACGAAGAGATTATTGTAGGGTACGAAACCACCTCAAAGTTATCCTTTCTGATTGATCTATTCAAGAGTCCGAAGTAAAATAACACGAAGCTATTCTTTCCGTTTGATCTATCATAGAGTTCGTACTAGAATAACACCTTAAGACACAAATCAACCAAAACCCTAATGTCACCTAGATACTCCAATGTAACCTCACGTATCCGTGGGTATGATTATACGATATGCATCACACAATCTCAGATTCATCTATTCAACCAACACATAGAACTTCAAAGAGTGCCCCAAAGTTTCTACGGGAGAGTCAAGACGAAAACGTGTGCCAACCCCTATGCATAAGTTCACAAGGTCACTGAACCCCACAAGTTGATCACCGAAACATACATCAAGTAGATCACGTGAATATCCCATTGTCACCATAGATAAGCACATGCAAGACATACATCAAGTGTTCTCAAATCCTTAAAGACTCAATCCGATAAGATAACTTCAAAGGGAAAACTCAATCCATTACAAGAGAGTAGAGGGGGAGAAACATCATAAGATCCAACCATAATAGCAAAGCTCGCGATACATCAAGATCGGGCCAAATCAAGAACACGAGAGAGAGAGAGATCAAACACATAGCTACTGGTACATACCCTCAGCCCCGAGGGTGAACTAGTCCCTCCTCGTCATGGAGAGCCTCGGATGATGAAGATGGCCACTGGTGATGGATCCCCCCACCAGCAGGGTGCCGGAACGGGGTCCCATTGGTTTTTGGTGGCTACAGAGGCTTGCGGCGGCGGAACTCCCGATCTAGGTTATGTTCTGGAAGTTTGGGTATATATAAGAGGTGTTGGTGTCGGGAACAAGTCAGGGGGGTCCCCCAGGGGCCACGAGGTAGGGGGCGCGCCTAGGGGGTAGGGCACGCCCCCACCCTCGTGGGTGCCTCGGGACTCTTTTGGCCCATCTCCGATATTCCGTGGGCTTCTTCTGGTCCAAAAATAATCTCCATGAAATTTCAGGTCAATTGGACTCCGTTTGGTATTCCTTTTCTGCGATACTCAAAAACAAGGAAAAACAGAAACTGGCACTGGGCTCTAGGTTAATAGGTTAGTCCCAAAAATCATATAAAATAGCATATAAATGCATATAAAACATCCTAGATGGATAATATAATAGCATGGAACAATCAAAAATTATAGATACGTTGGAGATGTATCAGCTGCCTCGGCCTCGTGATTCCGGCGAGCCCGAGCCTCCCCTCCACCTCTAGCCCTTGATACATCCATTTTGCATCATGTTTTCCTATTGTTATTTATATTGTTTTATGGATAATAATACCTTTAGGAGTAATTCTAATGTCTTTTCTCTCATAATATGCAAGGTACACACAAAAGAGGGAGAATACCGGCAGCTGGAATTCTGGACCTGAAAAAGACACGTCAGGCTACCTATTCTACACAACTCCAAATGAGCTGAAACTTCACGGAGATTTTTTATGGAATATATAAGAAATATTGGAGAAAATAAGACCAGAGGGGGCCCACCAGGTGGGCACAACCCACCTGGGCGCCAGGGAGCCCAAGCGTGCCCTGGTGGGTTGTGCCCTCCTCGGCCCACCTTCGGTGCCTCTTCTGGTATATAAGTCATTTTGACCTAGAAAAAATAAGAGAAGACTTTTGGGATGAAGCGCCGCCGTCTCGAGGCGAAACTTGGGAAGGAGCACTTTTGCCCTCCGGTGGAGCGACTCCGCCGGAGGAACTTCCCTCCCGGAGGGGGAAATCATCGTCATCATCATCATCAACAACTCTTCCATCTTAGGGAGGGCAATCTCCATCAACATATTCAACAGCACCATCTCCTCTCAAACCCTAGTTCATCTCTTGTGTTCAATCTTTGTACCAAAACTATAGATTGGTGCTTGTGGGTGACTAATAGTGTTGATTACATCTTGTAGTTGATTACTATATGGTTTATTTGGTGGAAGATTATATGTTCAGATCCATTATGCTATTTAATACCCCTCTGATCTTGAGCATGATTATCATTTGTGAGTAGTTACTTTTGTTCTTGAGGTCACGGGAGAAATCTTGTTGCAAGTAATCATGTGAATTTGATATGTGTTCGATATTTTGATGGTATGTATGTTGTGATTCCCTTAGTGGCACTACTGCAGGTTGCTGCTAACGCGACACTATGATTAGAGACCCTTTGACGAAACTGTGTGCGATGCCATAATCGCAAACGGTGGTGTAAAATAACCGTCAAAAAGGTGCAAAACGTTTGCGATGGAGGATGCATCAAACACGGTTCAGATTTTAGTTGCGTGTGCGATGCAGGGCATATGGTTCAGCTCAATTAACTATTTGTGATGAGGAGGAACAAAAGAAATGGGCAGCCAGATGAAGGTGTGTGCGATGTACATCATACGGTTCACTCGGATGAACTATTTGTGATTAGGCAAGAGAATAGAAACGGTTCAATATAACAAGATGTGTGTGATACGCGGCAAACAGGTCTGTAATTAGAAATGTGTGTGAAGACCGATTATAACACAGACGATTGCTTCTAATAAGACGTATGTCATATGCTCTGTCTACACAACATCTATTGGCCATTGTGAGATGGGCGGTCATCCGGATACACCATAAGGTTGCGAAGAGGCATTCCTATCAGCAAGGACTAGCTGTTCCACCAGTAGCTCATGTAAGAAAACTATCAAGTTAAGTGTGCTCAGGCTGGAGCAGCCATCGGATGGGTGACTGGATGGGAAGTTGTGTTGATGTTAAATTAACTAATAGGATGGGTCATTTCGGTCAAATGACCGAAATGACCCATTCCCTCAGCTAATTTAACCTCGAGGTCCTTGTTTTTTTAACACATGTTCAAGAAGGTCTACCGCATTACTTTTTGACAATGTGCGAGACGTGGCATACAGTTGATCCATCCGACCTGTTTGTGATGGAATAGGCCGTATGTGTTGTGGGCAAACTTGCTAGTATTCAACCGTTTGGGATTGATGAATTCATCACCGACGGGTTCCCTAGTGTGGTCCGTGTTCATCTGATCATCATCTACTTCTTGTGCTAGCTCGATGTTCCTTCTAAGCTTAGTTTCCATTAATTGATGGCGTTTTATGAACACGCCACCGTTTCCCGCCATTTCCTCACCTGTTTCCCGCCACCCTGCTATATTATGCATAGGGGCGCGCGACGTGCACGGAGGCGACAAGCGCAACCTGTAGCACATCCACCTTTTCCAAGCATGCCAACCCACCAAAGCGCCACCATCAACCTCGCCGACGAGGAAAACGAGTAGGCGCTCCCCGGCAATGGACGATGCTGTGATGCGCGTCATCACCAGGGTTGAGCAGACCTTTGGCGCACGGCGCTTGAGCGCCGCGGATCAAGATAGCCATGTCAGCGCCGACAGGCTGTAGCTCGCCGCACAACATGATCGATGGCGCGCCGTGGAGCAAGCTAGGCGCGTCCGCGCCGATAGGCTGCGGCTCGCTGCACGGCGAGACCGTTGGAGCGCCGCAGAGCGAGAGGCGCGGTGCACCGCACAACAAGAGCGGATCCATCGGTGCTTGCCTGCTGTCGACACGGTGTCGCAGCTGGGTACACGTCCCGTCAGTACCCCCATTCCTCGCCAGGAGTGGGCAGAGGCCCTCAGCGCCGTACTTGCACCAGAGGCCGGCCGCGCCGTTTGCATGGGTGCCGCCGTTCGCCTTGTCCGTGGCCCGCTGGATGCCAACGCACTGGTCCGTAGGCTCGACTGCCTCTTTGGCCCAGGTGTCCACCTGGGCACAGTAGAGGAACATGGCCGTCGCATCCTCGAGCTGGTGATCTCCGATGAAATAGCCAACTTGGAGCTCGAGATCGCGCTCCAGATGTACCACGAGCGTGTCGACCACTTGCACGAACGCCTGCACGAGTTTAGGCAGAGCCAAGAGCTACCCTAGGCAAGGGCTGCTGGTCATGGTCTCATGGACGCGTTTTATTTTGAAAAGTTGTTTCGACGTGGATAGCTATGTATTCACAGCAATCATAGCATTGCTCTGTTTCAATGTGTGTACTCTGTTTTCCATTCTTATCTGTTTTGCTTCAATGTGTGTATATACGCTTTCCATTCTGTATATGTGGATGATAACAGCTAGATTCAAATTAGTATACAAAAACAGAAAGAAATTGTAATTCATAATATATATATATATTAATTGTTCATTAGTTCATCATAGAATATATATATATATATATAATATCATCACATATGCGCGATGATACTTAACTACTAGGTACAATGCATAAAATTGAAAACAAACAATACTAAAACTAATAATCCCTCCTGGGGCCAGTATTCCGGCAGCCCCTCGCCAGCAGCTCCCTGGTGCACGACGTCTTCCCAGTGCGGAGGCAGTACTCCGACTCCTCCGCCTCACAGCGCTTGACGTACCGATCTGCCTCTTGCTGGCGGACGCGCGCGGCCGATCTTGCCATTTCGTTGGGCGCCCAATGGAGCTCCTTGTCGGTGGCACGCTGGAGCTTATCAGCCCACCTCCACGCAGCGACGAGGCGCCTAACGCCTATGACCTTCCTCGCGAAGTACCCATCTTCGTACACCTCCTCGGCACGATGACACACCCGCCCCCAAAGCTCCTCGCCTCCTCTTTCTAGGCGGCATCACGGGCTTCACAGGCCGCCTGGTACCTGGCTTCCTCCTCCGCCATCTCCTTCTTGAACACCACTTGCCTGGCTTTCTCAGTCGGCGACAACGACTTCCACAGACAAAGATTGTACTGGCCCCAAAATCAATCCAAAGTTGGGGGGTTCGGCGCAACCTCATTAGGCGGCGCGTAGGGGTCCTCGTCACTGCTAATCGAGTGAGCGTCCTCAGGGGGCGGTGACTCCTCATCGACGCGTGGGCAGACCGGAGGCGCCATGGCAGAGATTTGAGAGAGAGAGAGGGCGAGCGAGGGGAGGATGTAGATGAGAATGAAGGCAGGACGATGTGAGCAAGGTAGTATTTATTGGCGGCTGGAATCTAGATCGACGGGGACAATACACACGCCGGTCGCCGGAATTTACGAGTACTGTAGTTTGAATTACACACGATTCCCGCAGCAAAATCCGTGTGTGAACATAATAGCTGACTGTTTTCAATACAGAACCGTGTCCGATTAATGATCCCCGCCAATCACCTACGAACCTCGAGCCGCGAGATAGAGTGCCAATCGTGTGGGGGCCAGTTGTCTTGCCAGATCTTTACATTTTCTATTTTGAACACCAGATATTTACATCGTCTGATGATTTTTTAATTCGCACACAAGTACACAAAAATATGATTTTACAAACCGTTTTGGTTAGGCGTTGCATGTAGATGTAGTTCAAATTTGAATTACGGTCATTAAATGGTTAGAAAATCACTTAAATGTCTTTAAAAGGTCAAATGACCCCTGAAATTTTCCAAATTTTCACATGACAGTTGTATTAGTGCATGTTAAACATAGGAAAAAAATTGAAGGCCGTAAGAAGAAGCTATCTCCTGTCCGTCATTATACATGCATTGTTCCCTCTCGGAACCACGAACCTTCTAGTGAGTTGGTCCGATTTGTGAGGGGTGTGTGTCCAAACTTTCGTCAAACAGGCCAATTTTTTTGCCACATCATCTTGGTGGCATGACATTAAATCAAGCAAGGTTTCATGTTTTTCTGATCATTTTTTAATCTTTTGGAATTAAAATGCCGTGGCATGCACTCCATGCATGTGCCCATGCCTTGAGACCAATATGTTTGAAAATTCCTTCTAATTTACTGCACATGGAATTAACTCGCACACAAGTACACAAAAATATGATTTTTCAAACCGTTATGGTTAGGCGTTGCATGTAGATGTAGTTCAAATTTGAATTATGGTCATTAAATGGTTAGAAAATCACTTAAATGTCTTTAAAAGGTCAAATGACCCCTGAAATTTTCCAAATTTTCACATGACAGTTGTATTAGTGCACATTAAACGTAGGAAAAAATTTGAAGGCCGTAAGAGGAAGCTATCTCCCGTCCGTCATCAAATATGCATTGTTCCCTCTCGGAACCATGAACCTTCTAGCGAGTTGCTCCGGTTTGTGAGGGGTGTGTGTCCAAACATTCATCAAACATGCCAATTTATTTACCACCTCATCTTGGTGGCATGACATTACATCAACCAAGGTTTCATGTTTTTCTGATCATTTTTTTATTTTTTGGAATTAAAATGCCATGTCACTCCATGCATACGTATGCACGTGTCCATGTCGTGAGACCAATATGTTTGAGAATTTCCTTCTAATTTACTGCTCATGGAATTAACTCGCACACAAGTACACATATATGATTTTTCAAACCGTTTTGGTTAGGCGTTGCATCTAGATGTAGTTCAAATTTGAATTACGGTCATTAAATGGTTAGAAAATCGTTTAAATGTCTTTAAAAGGTCAAATGACCCTTGAAATTTTCCAAATTTCACATGATAGTTGTATTAGTGCACGTTAAATGTAGGAAAAAAATTTGAAGGCCGTAAGAGGAAGCTATCTCCCGTTCGTCATCAAACATGCATTGTTCCCTCTCGGAACCACAAACCTTCTAGCGAGTTGCTCCGGTTTGTGAGGGGTGTGTGTCCAAACGTTCGTCAAACATGCCAATTTCTTTACCACATCATCTTGGTGGCATGACATTACATGAACCAAGGTTTCATGTTTTTCTGATCATTTTTTTATTTTTTGGAATTAAAATGCCATGTCACTCCATGCATACGTATGCATGTGTCTATGTCGTGAGACCAATATGTTTGAGAATTCCTTCTAATTTACTGCTCATGGAATTAACTCGCACACAAGTACACAGATATGATTTTTCAAACCGTTTTGGTTAGGCGTTGCATGTAGATATAGTTCCAATTTGAATTACGATCATTAAATGGTTAGAAAATCACTTAAATGTATTTAAAAGGTCAAATGACCCCTAAAATTTTCCAAATTTTCACATGACAGTTGTATTAGTGCATGTTAAACGTAGGAAAAAATTTGAAGGCCGTAAGAGGAAGCTATCTCCCGTTCGTCATCAAACATGCATTGTTCCCTCTTGGAACCATGAACCTTCTAGCGATTTGCTCCAGTTTGTGAGGGGTGTGTGTCCAAATGTTCGTCAAACATGCCAATTTCTTTACTGCATCATCTTGGTGGCATGACATTACATCAACCAAGGTTTCATGTTTTTCTGATCATTTTTTTATTTTTGGAATTAAAATGCCATGTCACTCCATGCATACATATGCATGTGTCCATGTCGTGAGACCAATATGTTTGAGAATTCCTTCTAATTTACTCCACATGGAATTAACTCGTACACAAGTACACAGATATGATTTTTCAAACCGTTTTGGTTAGGCGTTGCATGTAGATGCAGTTCAAATTTGAATTACGGTCATTAAATGGTTAGAAAATCACTTAAATGTCTTTAAAAGGTCAAATGGCCCTTGAAATTTTCCAAATTTTCACATGATAGTTGTATTAGTGCATGTTAGACGTAGGAAAAAATTTGAAGGCCATAAGAGGAAGCTATCTCCCGTTCGTCATCAAACATGCATTGTTCCCTCTCGGAACCACGAACCTTCTAGCGAGTTGCTCCGATTTGTGAGGAGTGTGTGTCCAAACATTCGTCAAACATGCCAATTTCTTTACCACATCATCTTGGTGGCATGACATTACATCAACCAAGGTTTCATGTTTTTTTGATCATTTTTTTATTTTTTGGAATTAAAATGCCATGTCACTCCATGCATACGTATGCATGCATGTGTCCATGTCGTGAGACCAATATGTTTGAGAATTCCTTCTAGTTTACTGCACATGGAATTAACTCGCACACAAGTACACATATATGATTTTTCAAACCGTTTTGGTTAGGCATTGCATGTAAATGTAGTTCAAATTTGAATTACGGTCATTAAATGGTTAGAAAATCACTTAAATGTCTTTAAATGGTTAAATGACCCCTAGAATTTTCCAAAATTTCACATTACAGTTGTAGTAGTGCACGTTAGACGTAGAAAAAATTTGAAGGCCGTAAGAGGAAGCTATCTCCCGTTCGTCATCAAACATGCATTGTTCCCTCTCGGAACCACGAGCCTTCTAGTGAGTTGCTCCGGTTTGTGAGGGGCGTGTGTCCAAACTTCGTCAAACATGCCAATTTTTTACCACACCATATTGGTGGCATGACATTACATCAACCAAGGTTTCATGTGTTTCTGATTTTTTATTTTCTGGAATTAAAATGCCATGTCACTCCATGCTTAATTGTGTCATAGCCGTTAGAACAATATGTTTGAAAATTCCTTCCAATTTACTGCACATGGAATTAAATCGCACACAAGTACACAAAATATGAGTTTTCAAACCGTTATGGTTAGCTGTTCATGTACATGTAGTTCAAATTTCAATTACGGTCATTAAATGGCTAGAAAATCACTTAAATGTCTTAAAAGGTCAAATGACCCGTGAAATTTTTCCAAAATTTGACATGACAGTTGTATTAGTACTACAAAATTTCTAGTTCATTTAAAACACCATCCGTTGGCACTTCACTCCAAATTCGTCTTTCACGGCTAATAAAAAATATCTACAACATCACACACAGTTGTTTTCTAGGAACCGTTTGCGATGAAAATATCTGGGTCTATTTAAGTCTCCCTCCTTAAGCTTCATCGGCTCGTCTACTCTAGTGCCGACAACCCCCAAATCCACGAATCCCGATCCCCATTCTCGCACCCCCTTCTTGCAAAGATGACGCCGTGGAAACGCTTCGTGAAGGCCCGTACGATGGCCGCGTCCTCCCTAGCACCGCCGCCTGCATCGAGAGCGCGACCGCCTACGCCGAGAGTGCCGCCGCATCCGCATTGAGTGTGGCCGCTTCCGCCGAGAGGGCGTCTACGGCAGCCGACAAGGCAGTTGCAGCAGCCGAGATGGCTGCAGTTGCTGCTGCTATGCGGCTTCAAACGCCGAGAGCGCTCGAGCTGCCGTCCGTGGCGCTGATGTCGCCCTGGCCCGGGTCGAGGCCATCCATGCCAAGATCGAGGATGCACACGCCAAGATATTCCAGGCCACCTCGGACTCCAGCATGCAACCCATGTCTAAAAAGGCGGCAATGGCCATGGAGCACCTGCTTCCTCATGAGGTCGCCGAGCGGGAGCTGGAATTGCAGGAGGCGGCGGAGATCGAGGAGCGCTAGGAGGAGGAGTTGTGCGTGGCCGAGGTCGAGGTAGAGAAGAGTCTGTCCGTCGAGGAATCAGCGGTGGAGTACCAACATGAGCTCTGGCACAGCCACTACTACGAGTACTACAACCTTGAGGGCGGCGCCGAGGACAAGGACGAGGACGAGGACGCGGTCGACTTCAGCGGGGGGATGTGGAGTCCACCAATGGCGGCATGTCGCCAGGACAAGTCATCGATGTCTCATCTCATCTCACACCGGTGATGCATAGGCCGGCGCGGCGGCGGATTTGTTAAATTTATGCGTACTTAGGCTTTATTTTTAATGTTGGTCTTTTGTTAGAGCAATGTTTAGGTCAACCGGCTATGTTTAATTACTAAAATTGCTCGATTCAGTAAGTGTGGTCTATCTGCTGTACGCTCTTTTGTGTGCCCAAATTAGCAAGCGATGTTAAATTATGCAATGACGAAGTTTCCGTCCACATTTCCAAAATTTTGGCCTACCGCCAAAATATCTACCCCGCTCCCCTTCCCCACGCCCTTTTCTCCCCGACCACAAGTCACATTTCCCCTATTTCCTCCTTCATTCCTTCCTTGCTAAGCTATAGCCGCTTCCTCGCTCTCCCCGTCTCGCATCCTACCGCCAGGGTCACTGTTGTGGGTTTGTTACGGCAGATGTCCTAGTGCGAGGACTTAGTCGTGGAGCCATCACAACGAAGTTAGCTTAAAGGGGTTAAACGGGACAAAGGACATAGGGAGTTATACTGGTTTGGCCCCTTGCGGTGAAGGTAAAGGCCTAATCCAGTTTGAGGTGGTATTGCTAGGGTTTTGATGACCAAGGAGCGGATACGCTTAACCTGGCTCTCGATCCGTTATCTCTTGTCCTTTCAACCGCCGCCGGGTCGTCCCTTTATATACTCAGGTTGATGCCCGGCGGTTCACAGAATCCGGCTGGCTCATAAACGTGTCCGGCTCGGTATCCACTCGTTCCTATCTTACAATACAAGTCATACACCTATGGCGGTTTACATCTATGGGCCCTAACCCGCCTTTGGGCTTTGGGCCTTCTTATTAAGTCTCCTTCGTAAGTCGCCATCTTCTATGTCTCATGGGCTTCAATACTGGTAAATCATCATGAGCATAACCCGGCCCCTCCTGGGCGGTTTATACTCAATAGCTATCTCCCCAACATTAGGCCCCAGGTTGATTTGAACTTGTTCATGTCAATCTTCAACACTTAGGAAAAATCACTCCTTCATTACCTTTACGAAACATATAACTCGCCATGACGTCACCCTCTGGAATCATGATAACCCGCCGTGATGTCACCTGCCATTAATTTTACAGAGCTAAAATCTTTAATGTATCTCCTTATTTTTAATGAATCTCCGAAAATCAAGGCGTCTGCACTGTTACAGATCCATTTTTTGACCTCCTCGATTCCCGCGCTTGCCACTTATCCATTCGCCTTATAAATAGGGCCCGGGGTCCCTTTCACTTCCCCCCTCGGCCTCTTCGTCTTGTCTTCTTCCTCGCGACATCCTAGCACTCGTGCTCCGCCGCCGCCGTCGACCCTCGCCTCTACTTCATCAACGGTCGCTGCATGAACCTGTTCGAACCAGATTCCACTCGCACGCCTCCGCCACTCAACAGCCTTGGTAAGTTCTTCTTCCTCCCCTCCGTAGATCTTATTAGGGTTCGTACGATCTCATGGAGGCTCGGTGCTGTTCTTCACCTGTTCTTCACCATAGCATGAATGGCGGATTCAAACTTGATATTTTCCTGTGCGGCAATAGCCATAGTCCTTCTTTCCCCATCAGATAATCTCTTTGTAGGTAGAAAATCCAATCTGGAACTTCATAAACTATTCAAGTACCAATATTTAGGTCTGAATATATTTTCTTTTTCTGACACGCGGTAGATCCAAAATTGTGATATCGATCTGTGAAAACTGTTTTTCGTCACTTAGTCATTTTCCAACTTCAGATCTATACTTTCAATATCTGTGTAGGCGGTTTAACTTAGAAAATAATAACCCGCTAGGTACCGTTAGTCCCCTCTTAAACCGCCAATTGCTCATCTCTACAACTTGATAATGCCAATCTTCGGTTTAACACTTTTGCATGCTTCAACACTTTCTGCCCTTTAACCTTTAACGAATTAAACATGAATCTAAAACCGGCACAAACCTTCTTCCAGGTTATCGAATAAATGGCCAAGTCCTTTTATTCCTGCAACTGGGTTCAATCCCGGGTTACAGAAGAAAAGCTGAACGGGTGTGTTGCTACTAGCGCTTTAGCCAAAAAGGAAGTCATCCACTGGAGAGTCCCTGGTCCTGAAAATCCCCCCGAGCCCAAGGAAGGGGAAGTGATCGTTTTTGTTGACCATCTGAGTCGCGGATTTAGCCCTCCTAGATCAAAAATTTTCCGTGATGTGCTTCATTTCCTCCAACTTCACCCTCAAGATATTGGACCGAACTCCGTATCCAATATTTGCAATTTTTAAGTGTTCTGTGAAGCTTACCTGTAAGAGGAGCCCACGGTTGAACTGTTCAGAGATTTCTACTATTTAAACCGCCGTACAAAATTTGTGGACGGGTCCAATACTGACCTTGGCGGGGTGTCAATCCAAAAGAGGAAAGATGTCAGCTTCCCTCACGCTAACCATCATAGCCATCGCAAAGAATGGAATCAAACTTGGTTCTATTGCCAAGATACATCTCCATATGGTGAGAATCCTGTGCCGGGTTACCGTGCTCACCGGCTTAGTAGTACACATCCACTCCCCCAAAGACTCAGTGCCAAGGAACGGGCCAAGTATGCACCACAGCTTTCAAAGCTCAGAGCCTTTGTGGCCAACGGTTTAACATGCGTTGATTTCGTCCGCTGCTGGGTGTCTTGGAGTATTTTACCCTTAAGCCGTTGCCCTGGTTTAATGTGTCAATACACAGGGGACGTGAAAGATCCTCAACGCCACATTGATATTCAGCTGACCGACGCTGAAGTTACTGAAGCCGTCAAGAAAATGTTGGATATACCGGTGGCCGAGTGTAGCAAAACAGGGCTTAGTCCTTTATGCGCTTCAAATAAACCGCCAGCTATAAGAATTGCCCAACTCCTGCTTAATCCATATTTTTAATACTCCCTTATGATCTTTTCAACTTTTAACAGGGTGATGATCCATTCTGGAAGAGGAAACCGCAGGATAAACCGGCAAAAACAGCTCGCCCCAAAACCAAGGTCACCAAGAAGCCCGCCAAGAAGAAAACCGTCGAGTCTGCCGAGTTAAACATTGATGATGACAATGATAACCCGGAGTCAGAGGTAGAACTTGATTCACTTGGCTCCTTTTTCATACACCTCATTGACAATAGTTATTATCAGGACGACGCAGAAGCCAGCCGTGCAAGTGACGCAGTGGTAATTATTCTCTCATCCGGCTCAGAACCTCTGCCCACATAGAAAACCCAACAAGCAAACCAGAAAATAAGATTTTCTCACCCTCTAGCTCACTTGGATCCAGACTTTATTTTGAAGAAACAGCAACACGAAGCTCGCCGGACAACCCGGCACAGCGGCCATGTGGTAACTTCTTCCGGTTTACCGAACACACCGGTTCGTAAACGCCGCCCAGAGGTCTCTTATACTTCTGACACATGTTATCCCAAGGCAGGTTATTTCTGACAACCTCTTAATCTGTCTGATTCAAATTATCAGGGAACTTCTCATTCTTCCTCTGGAGAATCAACAGGAACACAAATTCCAACCCTCAAAACTGTTCCTGGGTGAGCATATTTAATTGACCCTTCATACCTTATGCTTGATCATTATACTAACCTGTTTTTTGCATCTTATTTTCAGAGCCAAGGCCAGACCCAGCAAGAAAGCCAAATTGAATAATCCGGTTAATGACTCCAATCCATTTGAACCGGAAAGGAGCCCGAAACTTTCTAATCCAAATACTAAAGCTATTCTTGATGATTCGCCACCGCAAGATCATGAAATCTTTGTTGAACATATGGAAGTTGATCCGATGATTCATGCTGATAAACCGCCAAGCCCAACTAAAGTCGCTGATGACAAGACTCACGATGTTATAGTCACTGGTCTTAGTTATACAGTCCCAGGCAACCCCACTGCTCTGTCAAAACATAGTGCCAAAGAAGAATTTTCTGCTGTTGACAAAGGCAAGTGGAAGGCAGACTTGGAAAGCTATGCCCACCTCAGTGCCCAAGACATTCATTCTGGGTTTTTAAACCGTTTGTACACAAGCCGCGACTATGAAGCCGGTTTACTGAATATGATGAAGGAGCGATATGAGGTAAATGTTGTTAACTCCGCATAAATATCCTTCCCTTAGCCGCCAAGTTTATTGGACATAAGAGAATAGAGTGTACTGTAAACTTACAAGAACCATATAGATCAACTCCAGTAGCCCCCAAGGGCCGGTTTATACTATCAATATGAACCGGGACTTGTAGAATAACAACTCTTCAATTTTGCCTGTGTAGCCCCTAAGGGCCGACTTAACAAATATGTTAAGTTGGGACTAATTATGTTGTAAAGCTCAAAATTCTTGTTTAGGACCTTTGTAAACCGGTTAACCATCGAGGTGATAATGGAAGAAAAATCCATAGTTTTGACTGGAGCAGATATGCATTAGCCCCCAAGTGCCAAGAATAATACTTGTATTGAGCTTGGGACTTGTAAAAATTTTCTGATAAAAAAGCAATAGACATGAGCCCCCAAGTGCCAAGTACATTACTAGTTATGTGCTTGGGACTTTGAATATGCACTGTCATCTCATTAATTTCTTGTCTTTTGCAGGCTGAGCTTATCAAGAAGGAATCCCAAATCGCCGACCTTCAAGAAAATATCAAATCGCAACAAGCAGAGACTTCCAAGGCCCAGGATGAACTGACCAGTGCCTTAGGAGCAATGGAAAAACTGAAGGAAAGCTTCAAAAACGAGCAGGCAGGTTGGGATATAGAAAGGACAACTCTGCTGAAGAGGGCTCAGGATGCTGAAGCGGCCCTTAATCCGGTGGCGGAAGAGCTGACTGGTTTGAAACAACAAATAAATGCCATGACTGCTGCCGTTTTTTGTAAATAGCTTCTTCATAAGCTTTAAACATATATTATCTAATAAACTGCCGGTTTACAGACGTTTTTGATGCTGCAGGTCCCCGCATTGCTCATCTTGGCTCGGATATGCGGAAGAAACTGAAAGATGCCTATACACTTATAGGGCAATTATATATCGGCGTACAACGAGTCATCTGCACAGCTTCCCATAACAAGCCGCCCCCAACTTTGATCAAAGAGACGTTGGAAAGGCTGTCTATGATGACTGCCCGGTTTGAAGAACTAAAGAAATCAGCTGCAAGGGTAGGTGCTCTTACCGCACTAACTCAGGCCAAAGCATGGATATCTGATCTTGATCCGACTGACTTGGCGAACAGCTACCCAAGCATAAAGGAGGACGGGTCAGATTTTAATACGGATGACCTCGGAGCTATTACGAGGGGAATGCGCCCACTGGCTAGTAAATTGGTTGAGGAGACCGATCTTTCATATTATCAATCGGTTTACGATGCCAACAATAAGAGAGTTAAAGCACCAACTTATGATACTCCAAGCCTTACTCCTCCAATCCGTAAGCACACTTATGCCCCTGATGTTGACCCCTCCCCACTTATAAGTGATGAAATTGTATTCAAAGCCTTAACTGGGATTGATTGGACAACCATTGACTTCCAGCCACTGGGTAGAGAAGAGGAAGATGAACCGGCGCTGGATGATCCACAACCTTCAAGTCCACCAGGCCAAGATTCATAAACCAGAGGCTGGCTAAACATCTGCTCTCGGCGAGACTTGTTAAAACAATTATTCTTTTGGGCATCACACGCCTTGTAATAGGCTAGCTTAAACTCTTGATCTGTTATGCCATCGCGCATATTTGCTTTGCATGACACTGCTGTTTCGCGATGTTAAGATATGCCTCGTATGCTTATGATGTTAGCAATTTGAATCTGTTCCTACATACAACAGATTAAAAAGTGTCCTGGCGGTTTACCGCTGGACGGGTTATAATGCCCAATGTAAAGCCATGGGAAATTTACATAGTTTACAACAAAGGCTGGACTTAAGTATAACCATATATAATTGAAAATATATCATACCTGTGATATTTGATCAGACTGTTAATTTACCAAACCAGTGTAATAAGGGTGATAACCCAAAATTTGAGCACTAGTAATTATCATATATTACCGGCTTATGAACAAAGCCAGGCCGGGTTAATAAACACCGGATATTATCTTATCTCATACTGGCGACTTATAGTCGAAAGCCAAGCCGGATTAATAAACACCGGGTAGTTTCATGTATGAACCATAAGGCATCACAACCGTCATCGGTTTTTTAACCATGTATGACTATGTCACATGAGAAAATACCTCAAAAAATGTTCAAATCAAACAACAAAAAAATCAAGGCTTTCATAGGTGGCCAGGCCTAAAACTCAAGTGCTTTCACGGGGCGCACAACCACTGAGTTAAACCTTTATACAAACCTTATAAGCCGGTCCTTACACAACCAATCGTCGTTTTAACTTTGACAAGTTCAGGGTCTGTATAAGATTGACTTGTCAAAAGTACGGCGGGTCGTTCCAGGATTACCTGGGCGGAGTGGCAGACTTAAAAATGCAGGATAACCCAGGTTTTTAGGTGAATACACCTAGCTTCCAAGCCTGGCTTTTAAGCCTATTACAAGGGTTATAAAAACTCTTTGTTCTTTAGAACAAAGAGCCCCCAAGCAATATTTTGAGCTGTGCTCAAGGGGCACCTATGTTTGAGTTGTGCTTTTGCAACAGACTCTCTTTGGTCCCTTTAACCTGGGTAACAAGCCCCCAAGTTTTTTTATATGTGTGGCATATAAGCCGGTTCAAAGGGTAATCATAACTTTGTCGTATAAAGCAGAAGCCCCCAAGTGACCAAAAACTCGTTATTTAGAAAGAACAACAGAGGCCCTGCTTTAACAGGGATGCCAATTTTATTATATTGATCATAATATATACATTGTCAAAATATGTACATCAGAAGAGCCAGTGGCTCAGGTATAGTAGGGCCGAAGCTGAGCAATATTCCACGGCCGGTGGGTCTCCTCCTCCGACTTACGTGAGTCTTTGTGCTCTCGAACATCGATAAGGTAGTAGGACCCATTGTTGAGATTCTTACTGACCACAAAAGGTCCATCCCAAGGTGGGGATAACTTGTGCATATCAGTCTGATCCTGGAAAAGCCGAAGCACCAGATCGCCTTCTTGGAAAGTTCTGGTTTTAACCCGGCAGCTGTGGTAACGGCGCAGATCTTGCTGATAAATCACCGAATGAGCCGCTGCGATGTCACGCTCCTCATCCAATAGGTCAAGTGCTTCCTGACGTGCTTTTTCATTGTCAGCTTCAACATAAGCCGCCACACAAGGTGAGTCATGACGGATGTCACTAGGGAGAACCTCCTCTGCTCCGTAAACCATGAAGAAAGGCGTGTAACACGTAGATCTGTTGGGGGTGGTATTAATGCTCCATAATACGGAAGGTAACTCCTCCACCCAACAACCCGGCGTCCTCTGTAAGGGAACCATAAGCCGGGGCTTGATGCCTCTCAGGATCTCTTGATTGGCTCTCTCAGCTTAACCATTAGATTGGGGGTGAGCCACTGACGACACATCAAGCCGGATATGCTCACGTTGACAAAATTCTTTCATAGCACCCTTGGAGAGATTAGTGCCATTCTCTGTTATAATGCTGTGTGGAAAGCCAAAATGGAAGATCACCTTCTTCATGAATTGAACCGCCGTTGCTGCATCACACTTACTGACCGGCTCTGCCTCTATCCAATTACTGAACTTATCAACCGCCACCAAAAGGTGGGTCTTCTTATCCTTGGACCTCTTAAAAGGTCCAACCATATCAAGCCCCCAAACTGCAAACGGCCAAGTAATTGGAATCATCCTCAATTCTTGAGCCAGTACATGAGCTCGTCGTGAAAATTTCTGACATCTGTCGCATTTACTGACCAGATCCTCAGCATCAGCATGAGCTGTCAGCCAATAAAATCCATGACGAAAAGCCTTGGCCACAAGAGACTTAGAGCCAGCATGGTGGCCACAATCTCCTTCATGAATCTCGCGTAGAATCTCACAGCCTTCTTCAGGTGAAACGCAACGTTGAAACGCCCCTGTGACACTGCGATGATGTAGCTCCCCATTGACAATAGTCATTGACTTGGACTGCCGGGTTATTTGTCTGGCCAAAGTTTCATCCTCAGGTAACTCGCCCCGGGTCATATAAGCCAAATATGGAACTGTCCAATCAGGAATTACATGAAGAGCCGCCACCAACCGAGCTTCCGGGTCAGGAATAGCCAAATCCTCTTCTGTAGGTAACTTGACCGACAGGTTATGCAAAACATCAAGAAAAACGTTAGGCGGCACCTGTTTATGTTGAGAACCCAACCGGCTTAAGGCATTAGCCACTTCATTTTTTTCTCCGATCAACATGCTCAACTTGATAACCCTTGAAGTGACCAGTAATAACGTCCACCTCCCGTCGATAAGCCGCCATGAGTGGATCCTTAGAATCCCAAGTACCATAGACTTGTTGAGCCACCAAGTCTGAGTCACCAAAGCACCTTACCCGGCTTAGGTTCATCTCCTTAGCCATCCGAAGACCGTGGAGCAAGGCCTCATATTCAGCTGCATTGTTAGTGCAAGGGAACATCAAACGGAGAACATAACAAAATTTACCACCTCGAGGGGAAGCGAGCACAACTCCAGCCCCCGAGCCCTCCAATTTCCTGGACCCATCAAAGTGAATAGTCTAATACGTGTCATCTGGCCTTTACTCGGGCATCTGCAACTCTGTCCAATCATTGATGAAATTCACCAGTGCCTGAGACTTGATGGCCGTGCGAGGCATATATTTCAAACCATGAGGACCAAGCTCAATGGCCCACTTGGCTATCCGACCTGTGGCTTCTCTGTTCTGAATAATATCCCTAAAGGAGCAGAACTAACCATAGTGATGGGATGACCCAAAAAATATTGCTTAAGCTTCCGACTGGCCATGAACACCCCATATACAAGTTTCTTCTAGTGCGAATATCTCTGCTTGGACTCAATAAGCACCTCGCTGATGTAGTAAACCGGCCTTTGAACTGGATATTCCTTGCCTGCCTCCTTCCGTTCTACCACAACAGCCACGCTGACAGCCCGGGCATTGGCAGCAACATACAACAACAATGGCTCTTTATCAACAGGAGCAGCCAGGACAGGTGGCTCAGCCAGCTACTTCTTCAAGTCCTCAAATGCTGCATTAGCGGCATCACTCCAAACAAAATTATCTGTCTTTTTCATCATCTGATACAGAGGGATAGCCTTCTCTCCCAACCGGCTTATGAACCGGCTTAAAGCCGCAATACGACCCGCCAGGCATTGCACATCATTGACACACACCGGTTTAGCCAGAGAAGTGATGGCTTTGATCTTCTCCGGATTAGCTTCAGTGCCCCTGTTAGACACCAGAAAGCCTAAGAGCTTGCCTGCCGGTACACCAAAGACACACTTGGCCGGGTTAAGCATCTTCTTATAAACTCGGAGATTATGAAAAGTTTCCTTCAAATCATCTATCAACGTCTCTTTCTTTCTGGATTTCACCACAATATCATCCACATAGGCATGAACATTGCGCCCAATCTGATTATGAAGACAATTCTGCACACATCGCTGGTAAGTCGCCTGGGCACTCTTGAGCCCAAAAGGCATAGACACATAGCAGAAGGCTCCAAAGGGAGTTATAAAAGCTGTCTTCTCCTGGTCCTTAACTGCCATCTTGATCTGATGATAACCAGAATAAGCATCCAAAAAACTCAAACGCTCACAACCAGCCATAGCATCAATAATCTGATCAATACGAGGGAGAGAAAAAGGATCAGCCGGGCAAGCCTTGTTTAAATCCGTGTAGTCCACACACATACGCCAAGTGCCATTCTTCTTAAGTACCAGCACCGGGTTAGCCAACCACTCAGGGTGAAAAACCTCAACAATAAACCGAGCCGCCAAGAGGCGGGCTACCTCTTCACCAATGGCCTTACGCCTCTCTTCGTTAAAGCGACGAAGAAACTGCTTGACCGTTTTAAACTTGGGATCAATATTAAGAGTGTGCTTAGCGAGTTCCCTCGGTACACCCGGCATGTCAGAAGGTTTCCATGCAAAGATGTCCCGGTTCTCACGGATAAACTCGATGAGCGCGCTTTCCTATTTCGGATCCAGATTAGCACTGATGCTGAACTGCTTGGATGAATCGCCAGGAACGAAATCAACCATCTTGGTATCATCTGCCGACTTAAACTTCAGGACCGGATCATGCTCTGTAGTTGGTTTTTTCAAGGATGTCATATGCGCCGGATCAACATTGTCCTTACAAAATTTTAACTCCTCCGTTGCACAAACCGACTCAGCATAAGCCGCATCACCTTCTTCGCATTCCAAAGCTATCTTTCGGCTCCCATGCACTGTGATGGTCCCCTTGTAACTCGGCATCTTGAGATGCAGATAAATATAACAAGGCCTGGCCATGAACTTAGCATAAGCCGTCCGTCCAAATAGAGCATGATAAGGGCTCTTGATTTTCACCACTTCAAAGGTTAGTGTCTCCGACCTAGAGTCATGATCATCTCCAAAAGCGACCTCCAGAGCTATCTTTCCAACCGGGTACACTGATTTACCAGGCACCACACCATGGAAGACAGTGTTCGACGGTTTAAGATTTTTATCTGTCAACCACATGCGACGATAAGTTTCATAATAAAGGATATTGATGTTGCTCCCTCCGTCCATGACTACCTTGGTGAACTTATACCCTTCGACCTGTGGTGCAACCACCAATGCCAGGTGACCCGGATTATCAACCCGGGGCGGGTGATCTTCCCGACTCCACACAATGGGCTGCTCAGACCAGTGCAAGTAACGGGGAACTGCCGGTTCACACTACTAGGGAAAACCTTATACACAGAATCTTAGCAGCAGCGCGACACAAAAAGAGGCGCTGCTGCTAATTAGTAGCAGCGCGGTTAGGGAAAGCGCGCTACTGATGTAAACTTAGCAGTAGCGCATGATGTCTAAACCACACTGCTACAAAAATCCACCGACAGTACACAACAACCTAAGTTTACCAGCAGTGCGACGTCAAGAAGCGCGCTACTGCTAACACCATAGTAGTAGCGCGCTTTTTAGTCACGTCGCTGCTGCTAATTTTGAAATTGTCCACACGGTTTGCCCGTTTAGCAGTAGCGCGTGATAGGAAAGCGCGCTGCTGCTACGCTCTTAGCGGCAGCGCGTTTTTGTTACCGCGCTACTGCTAACACGCAGGACCCACCACCTTTTTCCACCTCTCCCTCCCCATCTCCCTCTCCTCCCTTTCCCCTACCTCCCACATCCTCCCTCTCTCACTCTTCTTCTTCCTCAATACTTCTCCCCCCATTACTCTCCCTCTTCTACCTACCTTTCTCTCTCTTCATTACTCCTAGCTAACTACACCACCTCCATTAATGCATCTCCTTTCTTTTTTTCCTTCCCCCTCCACTAGTTGAAGTTGTCTCCTCCCAAATTAGCTAGCTAGGTAGATGTAGCATTTAGTTAGGTGACCTATTTGCCCCCTAACTAGATCTTTCTTTGTCAAGAAGAGCTTTGTGCACTTTTGATCTCCCTACATCATCATCCACACACCGTGTGCTCGATCTCGAGATAGAGGTGATTAAAATTTCACGCTTTTGCAAAATGGAAATATGTGTATGTGTGTGTGATATGATAATTGGGAAATATGGTGGAAATTGTGTGTGTGGCATGAGTTGACGCCAAATTGTGCTTTTGAGTTGCCTATGTTTTGCCGAAATGTCGATTTATTTCCGTTTCGACGAATTCCGGGCAAACTCTAGATCCATATATGTCATATTTTTAGGGAAGGTCATGCCGAATTTTTGTATGGCTTTGATGCATGCACGCATTTTTATAATCAATTTGTTTATTACTACTGTGCAGGTGTTCATGATGGTCAGTGGAACGATGGTGGACAGGTGGTTGCGGTCGGCGGTGCAGGACATGAAAGAAAATAACCTGACAGAGGTTTTATGTCCGTGTCGAAGATGCAAAGGAATAGTTTGGCTCGACCCCTATGACGAAGGTCGTGTCGAAGCGCACCTACTCATGACTGGTTTCATGGATGGCTATACACGGTGGATAATTGAAGATGAGGATGATGATGTTGAGGACGCCGATGGGGCAGCCAATGACGACACTGGGCAAGACGAAGAGATGATCGATAATGGCGGCGTGGAAGATGCCGGACATGGCGGAGGAGAAGGGGCTGGACATGTCGGCGGAGAGAACATGGACTCCACGCAGCAGAGTTCGTCGGTACTAAGTTCAATCATGCGGGACCCTCATGTTCAAGCACTGCTTCGCAAGGAGATGAGTACTGAGAGAGCTGCTTCTAGAGAGGAGGCTAAGCTGGAGCAACTGGTGGTAGAGTCGAACACTCCATTGTATGATGGTTGCAATCCTGAGGTGACCCGCTTGAGTTTCACGCTCCAACTCCTGAAGACGAAGGCTAAAAACAAATGGACGGACACTAGCCTCGATGAGCATCTGAAGTACCTAAAGGATGTTCTTCCCGTGGGGAATCTATGTCCTACTAGTGTTGATGAGGCCAAGAAGATCGTGTTCCCTCCTGATCTGCCGCATGTTAGATACCATGCATGCATCAACGATTACATAATTTATCGGAAGGAGCACGCGGAAAAAACAAGCTGTCCAGTGTGCAATGCTTCTCGATACAAGAAGGCCGGGAAGAAATGTCCCCAGAAAGTTGTATGGTACTTACCGATCACTCCCCGTCTCCAGCGGTATTTCGTAGATCCCAAGGAAGCAAAGCTAATGCGCTGGCACACGGAGAGGAAGAAGCCCGACGATGGAGATGATCCGAAGCTGAGACACGTCAAGGATGGAAGCCAGTGGAGAGTGTTGAACAGCTTCTATCGGTATTTCGAATGTGATGCAAGGAACATCGTGCTCAGCGCGTGTACCGATGGCATGAATCCGTTTGGCAACCAGAACACCAACCATAGCACATGGCCCGTGTTTGTATGGATGTACAACCTCCCCCCTGGTTGTGCATGAAGTCGAAGTACATTCACATGAGCATGCTTATTCAAGGGCCGAAACAACTAGGAAATAATATTAATTTGTATCTAGGGCTACTTCAAGAGGAGTTAGACACTTTATGGAAAACACCGGCCAAGACATGGGACGCCAGCAAAGGCGAGTATTTCTACATGAGAGCCGCACTGATCACGACGGTGCATGACTATCTCCGTTACAGATATGTCGCAGGCCAGGTGTGCCATGGATATTGCGGATGCACGCGGTGCATGGATGATACGACGTCTCAGCAGCTAACGTCAAGGAAAGATGGCGGGTCTGGGAAAATCGTGTACATGGGGCATCGAAGATGGCTCGAACAGGACGACCCGTGGAGAAACCATGGAGATCTATTCAATGGTCACGTTGAGCATCGAGGACCTCCACGTAAGCGGAGCGGTGCCGAAATCGATGAGCTGTTGAAAAACTGGAAAGAGTGCCCCGCGCCGGGAAAGACGATGAAAAAGGCGCCGGAGCCGCTGCTGAAGGTATGGAAGACGAGGTCTATGTTCTGGGACTTGGAGTACTGGCACAAACTCGATACACCTCATTGCGTTTATCAAATGCACATCTGTAAGAATGTCCTTGAGAGCTTGCTCGCGACACTGATGAACATGCCGGATAAGACCAAGGATGGGCCAAAGGCAAGAAAAGACTTTCAAGATTTGAAAATCAGGGAAGATCTGCACATGCCGCCCCGTAAACAGTCAGACGAGACAGAGACAGAGACAGAGGCGCGGGAGAAGAAGGACAAGAAAATAAAGAAAGAGGATCATTGCCCCCCTTCTTGCTTCACCTTAAGTCAGGCTGAGATCGATCAATTCTTTAAGTGCCTTACCAGAGTCAAAGTTAGTTCCTGACTGTGGCAAGATAAGCAGATATCTAGACACGGACAAGAAAAGGTTCAGCGGGATGAATTCCCATGACTGTCATGTGATGATGACGCAGATACTACCTGTTGCCCTTAGAGGGATAATGGACAAGCACGTCCCGTGACACGCTTATTGGTCTCTGCAACTTTTTCGACGTCATCTCTTGAAAGTCGACCAGTCTGAAGCAGCTCCGAAGGCTACAGGAAGAGATCGTTGTGATACTGAATGAGCTTGAGATGTGCTTCCCGCCCGCGTTATTTGACGTGATGGTGCATCTGTCTGTCCATATTGTGGACGACATAATAGACTTGGGGCCATCATTTCTGCACAACATGATGCCGTTTGAGAGGATGAATGGGATCATCAAAGGATTCGTTCGTAACATGTCCCGTCCGGATGGAAGCATTGTCCAGGGCTATCTGACATAAGAGTGCATCTCTTTCTGCGAGAATTTTCTATATGGCGCAGACCAGCTGCCTGATGTTAGTGTTGGTTTGCCCGTTAACAAGCACGATTGGAGGCTTGAAGGAGAAGGTCACTCCAACGGTCGCAGGGAACTGCACGTGGCATACTCAGATCGACGCAGTGACTTTAACATAGCAAACTTGGTAGTGCTACAACACCTAGACGAGGTAGATCCTTTCGTGGCACTGCACAAAGAAATTATCGCAAAGAAGTATCGTGACCGGGGGGTATGCAGGACGGACGCCGGAGTTACTAGAGAGCACAACTCCACTTTCCTGCATTGGTTCAAGCATATTATTGCTAATCCCCCGGAGGAGGGCTCTAAGGACGGATTGCTCATATACGCCTTAGCACATGGCCCCTCGCCCAACCTCCTAACCTATCAGGCATACGATATCAATAGATACACGTTCTACACAGAGGCCAAAGATATGGACAGTGATGATCAGAACTCAGGGGCGACGATGGAATGCATGACCGGCAGCGACAACAGCGCAACTGAAAGATTTTACGGAAGGGTCGAGGAGATTTGGCAGCTTGACTACTCTGGACTGCACAACACGATGATGTTCCGTGTCAGATGGGCTAGAATGTCGAAAGAGAAAACCGGCATTTCACTACCATGACTATACCCGATGCTAAGAGCACTACCGTGAACGCTATCGCAAAAAATGAGCCATGGGTACATGCTAAGCACGTGACACAATGCTTCTTCATAACCGACCCGCGCAATCCCAGCCGTGTTGTCGTGAGGAGAGGCAAAAGGAACATCATTGGAATGGATGGAGTCGCTAACGAGGAAGACTACGATCAGTACGGCAACCCAATGAGGGAAGATGACGATGATGATGAAGTATACGTCAAAAGAAGAATCAATGCTACATTACCTAAGAAAAATCGTACTCCATGGAAAAGGCAAAGTCACAATGAGGGGCTCAATTATTCTTCAACGAACAAGAATGGAAAGAAACTGACTCAAAAACGAAAACGTCAATGCTAAGGAACCGTATGTTATCGGTCAAATGATGTAATATATATATATGTTCCTATTTTGTATACACACTTAGCCATTATTATGCATGGGGTCCAATGATGTAATATATATGTTCCTATTTTGTATACATATTTAACCGTCAAATGATGCAATACGTATCGCCTTCCCTTCGTTCACTGCCCTCGGAAAAAAAGAAAAGAAAAGTGAGAGAAAATAAAGGAAAAGAAAAAGGAAAACTGTTGGTTATAGCAGTAGCGCTTTATTGAAAAAGAGCTACAACTAGTCAAGTTAGCAGTAGCGCTTTCTGCACAAAACCGCTATAGCTACCTATAATAGTAGTAGCGCTTTTTCTCTAAACGCGCTACTGCTACGTCCACTTAACCCAAAATCCTCACTCTCTGCTTCATCTCACCTCTTTTCCCCCCAAATCCCGCCGGGGCCCTGCCCTCGCCGCACCCCTGCGCTCGCCCCCACCTTCGCCGCGCCCCTGCGCTCGCCCCCGCCCTCGCCGCGCCCCTGCGCTCGGCCCCGACCCCGGCCACGACCCCGACCCCGGCCCCGACCCCGGCGTCGGCTCCGACCCCGGCGCTCGCCCCCGTCCCCGACCCCGACGCGCGACGCCTCCCTCCTCTGCTTCCTCCCCTCCCAACCTTGGCCATCGTCGGGCCTGCCTCCTCGCCCCTTCACCCTCTGTAACCCCCCCAGCGCTCCTCCTCTCTCTGCTAGCTAGGGTTCTTCGGTTAATTTACTTAGGTTTTAGTTAGGGCGGTAGGTTAATTAGGTTATCTATTTAGTTATGAATTTAGCTAGTTTTTTATGAACCGTACGTTTTAAAATAGGACAGAAATTTAGGGTTAAGCAATTGTAGTTAAAAGAAAAGGCATCATTTACGCAATTGTCCAAATCAACATCCCTTGTTAAAGCAAATTTAGGTAGGCTGAATTTATATGCAAATTTGAACTGGACATGTGATATGTGGACATGTGATGTTTTGGACATGTCATGTTTGGAATTTGGACATGTCATTTGGACATGTGATGTTTTGGACATGTCATATTTGGAAAATGATGATTATGTGTAGGGTAAATGATCCGAGTGGCCTATGTTATGCCGGAATGTTGATTCATTTCCGTTCCGGTGAATTTCAGGCGCTCGATATGTCCATTTTTTTAGCAAAGGTCATGCCGAAATTTTCCGTGAATTTTGGCATGATTTGTGCTAGATAGTAGGCATATCGAGTGCTGGGAGTTGCTGGGAAACGACATTCCGGCAAACATAGATTTCTTTTTTATGTCATTTCTCATTTTTTTCATACTTTTAGAATTAAACAAGGAGACTTAATCATAGGAAACATGTCAAACAACGAAGAAACTGGGCCTTCTGACCAAGATGCAGACGAGATGGATTATGAGGGTGAACAAGAGTACCTCGACTATTTGACTGCTAAGCAAGGTTTGCAGGTCGGCCTCGATGATGGTACTAATGCCGACATCGACACCGACAGCGCTGGCACCGATGGCGGCCGAGACCGGCGGGGAAGATACTGGCGGGGATGGTACCGGCGCCGATGCTGCTACCTAAAAGAAGAAGAAGAGGATACGAAAACCTAACAAACTAGGGATTGGACGACTAATGATCACAAAGATGGCACTTGGCAAGTTCGAGCCATTAGAGCCAGAAGAACCTCGCAAGTGCTATGGGAACCAAGTAGGATGCATCCTACGGGAATGCGCGAGCATCAACGACGATGACTTAAGGAGTAAAGAACATTTGATGCAGTTGCTCCTGACAAAGTTGCACAAGAGATTCAAGTTCCCCGACCGGGATGATAACATAGAAGAACCGTGGGATGATATGAAGATGAAAAAGATTAACAATCACGCCATGGGCATGTTCAGCAATGATTTGGCCTCCTGGAAAGGGAGGGTGAAACGAGCTATTGAGGCTGAGGAACCCCTGTCCAAGATTCTGGAGGAAGATCCGACACTTACGGTAGAGGAGTTCGAAAAGTTCAAGGACACTTGCGCTACCGAGGCAGCCAAGGCTAAGGCTGCGAAATTCAAGAGCCTTCAGCAAAGGAACACGGGGAAGCATCACCTCGGAAGCCGTGGCTACCTCGGTAAAAGGCCCATATGGGATAAGGAGGATGCAGAACATGAAGCCGCGGGTCTCCCAGACCCCTTCGCGAAGTTCACCAACCCCTTGGAGCGTGACTTCATCAGGGCCCGTTACAAGTGGGTCAAGGAAAAGAAGGTTTTTTACACGGACAAGATCACGAGGAAATTGATTAGACTACTGGTAATTATTCTTTTACCACCATACATTTAGCTCCATATCTAGTCGACTACACATTCCTAAACGGTTCATGCTCCTTCTGCAGGAGAAGCAACACCAGCTTGCAGCCGAAAGTCCTATTTCTCCGATGAGGCCCAAGTGGGACACCCCTCTCAACCGGGCCTTGAAGAAACTTAAGGGACTCCCTTTGGGCCAGCGGCCGCAATATGGTCGTGTGCACGGCGCTGGAGACGGCGCCACGTGGAAGGTGTTTTACAACGAGGGCCCGGAGGCCAAGAAGCAGAAAAAGAAGTTTAGTCAGGCGGACATCGACACGAAGGTGAAGCTTGCGGTCGAGAAAAAAGCAGCTGACACTACAAGAAATATGTCAACTTGTGACCGTCACTATTGGCTGCTGAAAGGTCATAGTTTTTCATTTGCGACCTTTTTGTGACCAAAAACAGAAGGTCAAAAGCTGGCAGTCGTAAACTGAAATTAGCGACCTTCTCTATGAGAAGGTCGTAGACGTTTACGACCAAAACAAAAGGTCGTTGATTCCATGACCTTCTGTTTTGGTCGCTAGCTCTCTGCCCAGGCCACGTCGGATCCGACGTGGCGATCTGACGTGGCAAAATTGCGACCAATTAAAAATGACAAAAATTAAAATCGGCCCTGGTCCAATTGGGTGTTTATATGGGCCGAGCCCATTAATTCAGCCTTTTTCTTTTTTTTTCTCATATTAATTTTGGTCAAGTAGATGGGCCAAGCCCAACATTTCAGCCTCGTTATTTTTGGGCCTAGGCCTTTTTATCTTCTTGGCCTTCACCTTTTCACAAATGATTTTTAAGCGATTTTGTTCTTTTTTCTGAATTGTTTGATTTGCGGCCTTTTTAGGGCCCAAATGGTATTTGTTTCATTTCTAATGTATCAACAATAAATGATCATCACCTAAAAAAAATAAATGATCAATATTTCCAGTATTTCAATCACACAAATTTTCACAAATGACGACCAAAATGAGTATATTATATATATTACAATCATGCCATAGTTCACATCATCCAGGAATTTAGAACACCCAGGAACACCCAGGAAGTGCTGCTATGAAGTACAACATGCAGGAACATAAAACTAGCTACAAAGATGAAGCGTTCCCTTCTTTTAACTTCTTCAACCTAGAGCTCCTGTAGAAGAATGAAAATGATCGTTATCATGGCTGCCAATTCAGAATGAAAGCAATATCTTCCAACAAAGAACAGCTAGGAAAAGAATAATGAACAGAATAATAAACAGATACACAAGCAGCTAGGAGTCGATCCTGAAGCATGAGGGCATGGATAACAGTAGCAACCATGAGGAGTAAATATTAGCAAATATTATATTGGTGGAAAAAGGGAAATACCAGCAAGCTCTAAGAAGACTCCAAGAACTTGATGGCCCACAATACAATCATGTTTTTGATAACAAATACTACTAGAATTAAGGCATTGAACATATTCTAAGAAGTATCAACATCATGGCAGTAAAAATTAATAGTAGCAGCTAGCAGGACATCAATCGAACACAACTTAATTATCATTTGAACAATCGAGACAACAAGTTACAGAACAAGCATGTATTGACAGGATAGTTATCAATAGTATAGAACAGAACTAAAAATAATGCAAACAACAAGTGTACAAAAGCTGTATATACTGATACATACATGCTAACTGATTTCTGTTTGGCCTTTAAAGCATTAGTACGCTTGTTACTCTTTTTAGAGAGACAGGTATGTATATGGTCCTTGTTTCGCCTGTAGTTGCAAGCATATGCAGAAGAAGCAATTGCCGGATGACACTTATATGTGTACATTCAGAAGTAAGTACAAAATGGCTTTAGCTTCAAAACAAGAGAACCAGATGCATGCTCCGTGCAGTATTTAAGTTCAGGCGAGTGGGTGCAAACACCAACCATAACCAGGTTCATTTCTTCTGAAGATAAAACAATTCAGCAGGGTAATTTGTGCGGAGAGGTGAACTTAATTTTCTTCAAAGGCACTTATTCGCTTCACACAACATTTGTTCCTGCAAAATTATTTGGTGTATTATTGGGAATAGTCAGTTTTTATAATTTGAAACAATATCCAAGCTGCAGCGCCAAATTATTTCAGGTTTTATAGAACATATGAATGTTGCAGTGCATTACACAATAAAAATTGTCTGAATGTATCTTTGTTCCGTTCCTAGAAAAATGATGATGAATCAAAGAGATCCAGCCGAAAACTATGTGTAGTTGAATGAACAGGAACTATACAAAGCTGCTCACTAATCAGAGATTATTTTTTTCTGAAACAGGATTTTTGTAAACAGAGACTAGCTTGAGATGTGCTTTGTCATTCGAAAACAAAAAGGCAAACATACATATTTAGACAGGCAAAACAAGGAGCATGTAGAGGTCTGTAGTATAATTAGGCAAAGGAAAAAAACAATGGACAACACAGAACATTGTACAGAGCAAAGAAACAAAATGCCAAGTAAAAAGTGATTTTGAAACATATGTATATAGAAGGGATGAGTTCACATGTACGGACATACATAAATATCAGTACTTGACTACTTGTAACTTCTTACATCAACCAGGTTTCTACAAATAAAAATGCCGATAACAGACAACATGGCAACGGATATCAAGGGTGCAGAAAAATTGGACTGGAGCTACCAAGCAAAGGAGAGGTGCTGATGACAAAGCGACCTGCTGTAGGCATCATCTATTTTTTTTTCTCTGAACAGAAAGAGTAACAAAGACAACTACTAAAAAACAATTCAAAGACATGTAAGGATTTTATAGGCACACGATTTCGACTTATGATTCGCATTTCGAGCTTTCTCCTTGCTCCAAGCACTCAACGGATGTGAGCATACCACTAAATGAGTTGCGACTCAGATCTGAAATTGCACATATGATAAATCTTATCTTCATCTTGTAAGCAATAAAAATAAAACAAATGATATGCATAGGTGTGGTAGGCAAAAGGTACAAACCCAAACAGAATCAAAATTTCACACCATTTCACAAGAGCCTACCATTTTTAAACCTATGCAAGTACCAGGAGTATTTCACTCCTTTCCAGTGCAAGTACTCCAAATTTGTTTGAGTAGCAAATCTAGGAAAACTGGAGAACTGTGACACCCCAAAATTTTGGCCTTGTTTTATTTATTAAAATGTTGCCAGGAAATAAAACTTTTCCATTATTGTCAAGTTTTACCTTTTGTGACCCTGGATTTTTACCTCAAGTAGGAAAAACCTTCAAAGGTATTGTTGGATTTGTTTACTCTCTTTTATAAAACAATTCCTCATCAGTGGATCCAAATTTGCAAGGCTTATTTTACTCAAAGCTTTATTCCTTTAAAATGATTTCTTTTGCATTTGGAGCCTACTTTGCACTGCAACCATTTGATAAATGCTTTCAAAATTTCCACCAAAATTTGGAGATGTCATGTGATGTTTCCACATCACTTTCTTGCAGAAATACCTCTTGGCCATTGGAGATTTTGAGCTCTACACCAACTTTTCCAATCTGGTCCAGTAGGCACTTTTGCACTGCAACCCATTTAAATATTCTTCTGAAAATTCTTCCAAGTGTTTGGAGATGTCAGTGGATGCATACCATTCATCTTCAAGCAAAAACCCAGTGATGTCCCTTGGAAAATTTGAGTGGATCAGCCTCTTTTGCATTCTGGTCCAATTTGGTGATTTGTACTGCAACCATGTTTTTCTTTGCCCTAATAACCCTGAGCTTTCTCCTACTTGTAGCCCTCCCTACCAAACTCTTAAGTCCAGGAGATTGGGCTCATTGGAGGTTTTGAAGTGCATGTTCTAAACCCTTTTTCTTTCTGTCCAAAACTGGTGTTTTGCAAAACTTGCACTATCAACTTTCTGTCTTTGCCAAACTAACCTTGCCATCATCTCCTGCATCTAAAGAGACACTGATCTGGAGATTTTGGCCACTCCAAGAGTTATCTAAGTGCACTTGGCTTTCTGTCGAACACCTGGTGTGCACAGTCATTTTGGGCAAGCTCTCTGGTTTGCATGGTGGACTTGAACCCCTGACCTATCCACCTTGTCCACTGAATACCTTGCTACCCCTACCCCCATCCTGTGCAGTGCCAGCTCCACCCTCGAGCTCTAGAGCGCGCTGGCTTTTCGTCGAGCAGGTGCCGTGCGTGCTCTGGGCGCGCCCAGAGTGCACGTTTTGCACGCGCGCGCACTACGCCGACACGCCGCACTGCCGCGCTCGACGCGACCCGACCCTGGCCCCCTCTGCATCGCTGAGCCGCGCACTAGCCGCCCCCCTGCTCCACGATCCCTCTGGCGTCCTGCTGCACCACTGGCCGCGCCCTTGGCGGTACGCCGGCGTCGGCAGCGGATTCCGCCGCGGACGGCGCCGCCCAAGCCACCAGCGCACGACAGCTGCCTCAGAGCACAGGCCATGCTTATCCTCCCACTCGTCGGAACGCGTTCGTCGCCGCCAAGATGCCCTGCAACTACAGCAACGGCTGTCGCCGGTGATCCTATCTTCTACCGCCACGGTTCAGCCTCGCCACGCTATATAAAGGATCCCCGAGCCCCTCCGAGCACTCACACGACCTCAGAACCACCCCGTAGAGCTCCCCTAGCAGTAGATTGACCAGAGAGGACCGCCCTCCCCAACTCCGGCCAGCTCGGCCGCTGCTAAGCCCCGGCGCGATTCGTCGCAACCGGCCACCCATTCGCCAATCCAGCGCCACCAAGATCCTCCCCGTAGCCTTGTGGAGCTGCCCAGCTACCCAAGCTCGATCGGAGACCACCAGAGCACGAAAGTCACTTCACCACCGTAGCTTTCCTCCGCCGCGGAGCTCGCCGCCGGCGATTCCTTCCACCTCCGCCGACCCAACGACCACCCAGAGGACCGCCTCGGTCCGGCCGTTCCATCCCCACCCTTGGATGCCCTCGGGGAGCCGCCGTTCGTCGCCGGCGATCGCCGGAGCCTCGCCACCGTTCGGGCACAGAGAAAGGAGGGAGAGGGAGACCAGTCAAACCTGACTAGTGGGCCCTCTGGACCCACTGTCAGTGACCCGCACGTCCGCCCTCTCTCTGGTTGAGTGGAGGCGCAAAACCCCGAATGCGTTTTCCCTGCTGCGTAAGCGTATTTCCCTCGAAGCGTTTTCCTTTTTCTGGTTTTATTTTAAAAACAGAGTTGACCAAACTTTGACTGGCTATAACTTTTAAAATAAAACTCCAAATGAGCTGATTCTTTTTCCTACCTCTCTCAAATTTCATCTAGTTTATTTTAAGATTTATTTCAAAAATATTTGAGACAAGTTTTGGTACTGTGTTTGAAATATTTGTATTTGTGTATTTTGCAAAATAGGATTGTTGGAGGGAAAGGAAAGCTTCCAATAAGTGCATCCTTTGCATACTTTTGAAGGCAAGCATTTCCGAACTTTGGCATAATATTCTGTTGTGGTGTTTGGATGTGATCACAATACCTTTTGGCTTGGAGTGTGTGATAGTTTATGTACCGACATAGTCTCGTGCATAAGTGCACTTTGGAATTGTTTTGTGGTCAGCAGGTGGATACACTAGTGATTTGGGTCATCCTCGCGAGTTTCTCTTGCACACCGGTAGGAAGCCGGGAGAGTCGTGGTCTTGGGTAGACACGAGCTCGTCCCTAATCCCTCGTCGAGACGAGTATGCCCAGCATAGCTTGGTGAGGCTCGAGGAGTGATGATTTATTTCATTAGTGGTGATATGTTTGGTGGGTGCCTGGACCACCTGAGTCGGTTGTAGGCCATGTCTTGATCTATAGCTTCCTTCTTTGTCGGTACCACCACTTGTCCCTGCAGGGATAGGGTATGGTTCAGTAGGTTGTCAACCCCTGTCCAAAGCACACACCGTATAGAGAGGCCGTGATGAAGGTCCCGTGGCCACGGATTAAAGCCTGTCATTTGGTCCGGGGGCATGGGTGTTTCGGTTGTTGCCGAAGGGGATAGCTTCCCCCAGTTTGCGCGCGGTATAAATTTTGTGATCCCATGCTACGTCGAGGTTGTTGCCTCCCCACTTAGAGTTTTGCTTGGCAGGTGTCGTGGGTGATTCCAGGCACTGGTGAGTTAAGCTGGTGTGTGCAGGTCGGGCGTGTTTTCAATCAGAAGACCGTAGACGGAATTAGTCCAGAGGGACTAAGTAAACCCGTTACTCGTGGAAAATGGTACTCCCTCTGCACAGGATACATCCTGTCAGATAGTCATGTTCTTGAGTAGAAACCACAGTCTGAGTTGAGTCTTGTAACGGTGTTCGGATGGAGAATGATTCATCTAGAACTCTGTAACGGTATTCGGATGGAGATACGGCCTGACTAAATTATCGGTTTTCGGATGGAGAAACGACTGTACTAAATTTTGTTTATGACTATGACATGTATGGATTGTGATCTTTATTATATTTTGTACTAACCATTTATATTATGTATATTATTGAGTATCCCTGGGATGGTCCTACCTCCTGGATATTCACTGTAATTATTTTTCTTATAAGCCCTTTATGCGGTGTCGCTCAGACGCCCGACTGCGGCATGCGTGTTATTCATTTATCTTTTATAAGCCCTTTATGTGGTGTCGCTCAGACGCCCGACTGCGGCATGCGTGTTATTCATTTATCTTTTATAAGCCCTTTATGTGGTGTCGCTCAGACGCCCGACTGCGGCATTATTTTTATTTCTGCATTTTCCGCTCGAGGAGTCATTCAGACACTCGTTTGGCACCAGTATTATTATTTCTGCATTTTCCGCTCGAGGAGTCATTCAGACACTCGCTTGGCACCCAGTATTCTATTTTGGTCTATTTTAACCATATGTGTGCATCATGACCTTTCATATATTTCGTGGCAGATGTGTGTTTTATCTAGTTTAACTCGGAGCATGTTTGATATATTATACCCGTGTTCCTAATGTTTGCGAGTACATTCAAACGTACTCACTGGCTTGTCCCTGGCTATTGTCTTGGCCAGATTTCTTGCTCGGAGACGAGCCACGCGGTGACAACCTCGGGGCCTACGTGTTGACGTTTGTAGCCTCGCGAAGATAGGCGTTATCCTGGTCAGCTGTTCTTGTGGGAAATGGAGTCCCATAGACGCAGATGTACCCAATCGCTTCCGCCCTCAACCACTAGCAAACCAAATGTTGTACTCCTAGGCCTGAATGGTCTTGTACTACATATTTTTGTACTTGCTTGGAATTCTTGTATCAAGTTGGTACCTCATCAGCTAACAGTAATCCTGGGGCTGGTGAGCACACAGGCCGTTTTTCTGGGAATTTATATCCCAAAATCCGGTCGTGACAAGAACTCCAAGTTAAATGTACTCAAAGCAACCACCAAAATCTCTCAATACCGGTCACAACAAGTAATCAGAATACAACAGCAACAAGTACCAGGAATAAATCACATAAGTATCTAGAACAGAGAAAGAAAATGTAGAAGTGGCACGAGGCATGAATGGTGTCTTGAGTTGCTGCTGCATCGGCCGTAACAGAGGCCGAGGAACTCGCTGTGATGGGTTGCAGCATCTGTGCTGATGCAGTCTCAGCCACAGGCTCCTCCTCACACCTGAAGTGAAACACGCAGGTTGGTCAGCAGAACTACAGCAGTTTAGCCTTTGGAGATGACGAATAACTCAAATTACCCTTGATATCTGTTTCAAAAAAATTAACCTTCTAGTATGGCCATGTTAATACATAAAATTAACCTTTTCCCTTTTACTTTCTATGAAAAATGTAAGAGACCAGAATTCTACATGCAGCTTCTGTAGACATAAATCCAAGAGAAATACATCTCTGTACGAGAATAACCCCAAATATGAACAGAACAATTCGGTATCGCCTAGACGAGGAGTTGAAAATGCATGAGATGCTATTGTATGATACAATTATATACTCCCATAAAAGAAGTGTTGTTTAAGTACACTCTCTTCTCTTTATTCCGTCTATTAAGTATATACTCCCATAATAGATAAAAGAAGTATATACTCCTATAAAAGACTTCCAGCTGCCTTTCAGTGCCTACGTACAGTGCTTTGCAGTCAGGTTTAGGACTAGCACAGTGAAAACAAAACTATCTACTTGCTGTACTTGTTATGTTAAACCATCGAAATCAATCTGGTGTGACACAGGTGGGTTATGCTATCCACGACATGAGCACTGCACTTGTTAATATCGACTGCAGTAATGAGGGACTGTTCAATGCTACGATTCAACCACGGAGTAAACTCAAATGAGCGTGGAAGAAGAGCTCACCTTGTTGAAGGCGAGGATCTGGCCGTAGCTTTTCTTCACGCATTCTTGAGAGGCTTCCGAATTTGAATCATATCCTCACCAGAACTTGGACTTGGCGCAGATCTCGCCGGTGGCCCAGAGCTTCATGCGGTAGATCCTGGGATGCTCCTCGGTCGGCGTCGGCAGGCCCCTCCCGACCACCTGGTACTGGTGGAACTGCACGAGCGCGAGCGCCAAATGGTCAGTTTAGATCACACGACGAGAACTAATCCCCGTGATAACGGTGCCTACGAGTAAGAGGGGCTCACCCTGACCGTGACCATCCTGGCCAGAGTTGCTGAGGTCGCCATGCATCGGTCTGGGGCGATGGGATTGCTGCTGTGCGATGCTGCGACGGGCTTCTGTACACGGGAGCCGCGCCAGCCTAGGGTCCCGCCGGTGAGCTCCGACGAGGGGAGGGAGGAGGGAGGCGACCCCCATCACCATGGCTGCCAAATCCCTCCCTCCGGATCGAAGCTGTGTCCGCTAGATCAGCGTGGCCAAGGCCGCCAATCCGCCTCGCCTGCTCGAACTGGGCCTCGAGGAGAGGAGGTGGTGGCCGTCGACGGTGGGGATGGGGGGCGACAGCGGCGTCCATCTCCGCCTGGATCGCGCGTGTGGGGGTGCGGGGAGGGGAGGGGAATTGGCTCGCGAGGGGGCGACTCGGACATGAGGGGTGGTGGAAGGGAGGATGGCCGGCGCTGGGGGCGATGAGGAGGTCGTCGGCGGCGGGGGTGGGGGAGGCCGACGGCGGGGTTGGGATGGTAGAGAGAGGGAGGTCTGGGTCAGGGAGAGGGGGATCTGGGAGGAGGTGGCGGCGGCGAGGAGTTGAGGGAGGAGGAGTGTGGGTGCGGGTTAGGGTTTGGGTTGCGGATGGATGGCTGGATGGAGAGGTGGAGAGTTGGACGGATGGATGGGCGCCATGTCATCGATCCATGTGACAACTAAACCCACCAATGAGAATAGAGCACATATAATTGTGTTTTCCTTTTGTTTTTCTTCTACTTTTACACATGAAAAAAAATCAAAAAAATGGTCTCACATTATGCACAAGTTTGCATCTTGAATGAAAAACAATGTTGCCTAAGAAATTTTTCATTTTCGTTGCACGAAATATTCATTTTCCATTTCTCGAGTGCCTAAAATAAGTTTTTTTGTGAAGGGCCTACCAAATATTTGTTGCAAAATTGGACCAAATCTATTTTCTAAAATATTGGGCCATATTTAATGCACAATTGATCAAATGGTTGGGTTTCAAAAGCTTTTATCCACCTCTCGTGAAAAAGACAAATTTCCGTCGATCCAGTTGGAAGCGGGTCAAATTTGAACTGCAGCTACCTCATAGTTTGCTATTTATTTTTTCCAAAAATCATTTCTAGGTACAAAAGTATCTATTTAATCAGAGAAACACCAAAGTTTTCCAAGATTCAACCACTAGCTAGGAACGGTCAAGCCCGCCATTTTGACCGCATTTTGAAACGGGCATAAAAAAATAAAAAAAATTCAAAAAATTGGAAAACCTTCGCATTGTGTCATCATATGTGACCAAGTTTCCAGGAAAAATAATAAACTTGTAATACGGCAATTATTTTAAAAAAGTGTTCTCACAAACGAGCTATCACGTGTGGAGATCAATGGCGTTCAAGCCAAATGATCAATCTTATGGCCACATTTATGGCATAGTTTGTTCAAATGATCTCATATTGTGCACAAGGGTGCATATTGGAATGGCAAACAATGTTGCCTAAGGAAGTTTTCATTTTCTTTGGACAAAAAAACCATTTTCCATTTTTCGAGTGCCCAAAAGGAGGTTTTTTTGTGAAGGACCTCCCAAATAATTGTTGCAAAATTGGACCAAATCAATTTTCTAAAATACTAGGACATATTTAATGCATAATTGACCAAATGGTTGGGTGCAAAAACTTTTGATCCACCTCTGGTGAAAAAGACAAATTTCCGCCGATTCAGTTGGAAGCGGGTCAAATTTGAACTGCGGCTGCCTCATAGTTTGCTCTTTATTTTTTCCAAAAATCATTTCTAGGTACATAAGTATCTATTTAATCAGAGAAACATCAAAAGTTTTCCAATATTCAGCCACTAGCTAGGAACGGTCATTACCGCCGTTTTGACCGCATTTTGAAACGGGCATAAAAACTTCAAAAAAAATCAAAAAATTGGGAAACCTTCGCATTGTGTCATTATATGTGGCCAGGTTCCCAGGAAAAATAACAAACTTGTAATACGGCAATTATTTTTAAAAAGTGTTCTCAGAAACGAGCTATCACGTGTGGAGATCAATGGCTTTCAAGCCAAATGATCAATCTTATGGCCACATTCACGGCATAGTTTGTTCAAATGATCTCATATTGTGCACAAGGGTGCACATTGGAATGGCAAACAATGTTACTAAGGAAGTTTTCATTTTCTTTGGACGAAAAAACCATTTTCCATTTTTTGAGTGCCCAAAAGGAGGTTTTTTTGTGAAGGACCTCCCAAATAAATGTTGCAAAATTGGACCAAATCAATTTTCTAAAATACTTGGACATATTTAATGCACAATTGACAAAATGGTTGGGTGTAAAAAGTTTTGATCCACCTCTCGTGAAAAAGACAAATTTCCGCCGATTCAGTTGGAAGCGGGTCAAATTTGAACTGCAGCTGCCTCATAGTTTGCTATTTATTTTTTCCAAAAATCATTTCTTGTTACATAAGTACCTATTTAACCATAAATACATGGTTTGGTGGCGATACGTTGAGGTTTGGGCGGTGGCCGAGGGCCCCAACTCTAGAGCGCGTAAACTCGCATGCCCGCCGCGTGGTCACCGCGTGACCATGGTGTTGCCATGTGTTCTGGGCGGCCTAGGCATGTCTTGTGGCTTGGGCACTCCCCAGGTAGGTGCTAGGAAGAAAATTACAACATAAGATTCTCACCAGGAGACCGATCGATGCTCAAACATGAATTAGCAGCCAAGTGTTTGATTAGCGGTACGGGAAATGTACATGGCTAATGGGCGTGAGTTTTGGCTGAGGATGATCAGTTACTAAGAAGACCGTCTTCACAAATTTTCAGCTCAAAAGGAGGAGCCTAGGTGGTACTTGCTTTGCAAAGTACCACACTGGACATAAATACGAATGTTGAAGCTGGGCTCAAAATAATGAATGGATTGAGCTGGCATTTGGTGGAGGATGGTTATTTGGGCATAGGAAAGCACTGTAGAAAATGGATACTATTTGGACATGCCAAAGTGGTACTTCCTTCACAAAGTGTTGTTTTGAACAAAATAGGAAAATGAATATTGTTGAATTATTTTTGAACTAGGCAAGGAAGGTTTTTTTACATATTTGACGAAGATATGACCCAAAGCATTTATGAGATTTTTTTGGGAATTTTGGGAATGACAGAAATATAGGTTGCTTCACAACCTGGGGCAAAAAATGCCACATGGACATGACACATAGGCAAAACTGATGAGGTGGCGCCTAGTCATAGCAACCCACCACAATTTACAAGGTTATGACCATCTATATTGGTCGTGATCAGCTAGAAATAAGGCAGCGGACCAGTGCTATCTGCTTTATGACCATTTCGTGTAAGGAAATTACGACCTTTCTGACAAAAATGGTCATTATAGTTTAGGGTTTGGAGCCCCCCGAACAGCTTTTGACCAATTGGTTTGAAATGGTCATAGATTTATGACCAATTCTTCCAGGGTCACTGACAGAAGGTCACTAGTTGACATATTTCTTGTAGTGTGAGGACGCAAAAAAACAGCCGAGGAGAAAAATGAGTTGCTACTGCAAGCAGTCAATGCAGCTGTAACTGCCTGCAGAAATGATTTTGCTACTAACTTGGTTCCAGCTATCATCAACTGGACGAAGGAAAATCCAGACAAGACGGTACATGATTTCCCGTTGCCCAATTTTGTCGGGAGCAACTCCATGAACAACAACACCAGCGCACCATCACTTGCTTACACAACCGGGCCTCCTCTCGCAGCCACTCCCGCTCATAGCAGCCCGTCCTCAGTCTCTGGCATGCTAGGTGGGCCTTCGTCTTTGGCTGAGCTCGACACCGTCACGGTAATTACATGTCGCACCAACATATATATATATAGAATATTCCATTTTCGTTGCCTTTCGGATGTTTTACGCCACAGACATATGTGTTTGCAGGCCAAAGAAACCCCGTGCACCATACTCTACTTGATCAAAGGCCAGAAGGTGGACGTGGGAAAGGGGATGATAATGAACCCCTTGCAACCCACGTTCCACAACCAGCCGATCCCCGCTGGGCACTTCAGGGTTAGCTTGTCCAGTGTGAAATCGGGGCACGGGCATTTGCCTCCTCCAGTACATCCTGTGGGAGAGGACGACGAGACCCCGCCGCGGATTGGAAACTCACTACTACAAAAACAGCTATAGCCAATATGGACACTAATGGCGCACTGTACATGTGGTGCGCCATTACTAACTAGTAATGGCGCACCATGTGTTGGTGCGCCATTAGTGTGAAAATACTAATGGCGCACCACATCCACGGTGCGCCATTAGTAAAATATTTTTTATTTTTTATTTTCAAAACTACTAATGGCGCACCAGGGGATAGTGCGCCATTACTAGTTAAACTAGTAATGGCGCACCACTCCCACGGTGCGCCATTAGTAATGGCGCACCACTCCCACGATGCGCCATTAGTAGTTTGGCCCAAACATTCCCCCGAATGCACCCCCCTCGTGGACCGCCTTTTCAGTTTCAAAAAAATAAAATAAAATGATAGAAATGTCAAAAAAATAAAAGAAAATAAGATTCCCATGTAATATGTGGTCTAGTTGTTAGCAAAATTTACAAACATGAATTTTTGACTTTTTTGCAAAATCTCTCGAGAATTTGTAAAATGGGCATAACTTTTGCATACGAACTCGGATGAAAAAGTTTTTTATATGAAAAATCATCTACTCAAAAAGATACATCCGAATTTTACTGGGGGGGGACCCCGTTAAACATTTTCAAAATCCTCAAAAACCTAACAGAAAAAAAGATACGGGGCTTTTAAGATCTGGAGAGGGAAAAAAATTAAAAAATGTTCAAACTTACCAATGGCGCACCTGCCCATGGTGCGCCATTACTATCTTCCCGCCTTCAAAATTCAAAATAAATAAAAAAATTAAAAAAAGTTAGTAATGGCGCACCTGCCCACGGTGCGCCATTACTATGCCGTATATATGGCTGGGCGTGATCCTCTCCTCCTTACCTCTTCATTCTTCTCCTCCACTCCACCTCTCCTCCACTCCATCTCCTCCTCTCCTCCACTCCATCTCCCCTTCTCTCCTCCACCATACTACCCTCCTCCTCTCCGGCGACCTCCTTCTCCCTCCTCTCCCCCCTCCCCTCACGGTTTCTCCTACCTCCTCTCCGGTGAGCTCCTCCTCCCTCCTCTCCTCCCCTCCCCTCATGGTTTCTCCTTCCTCCTCTCCGATGCTCCGGTGAACTCTCCGGCGACCTCCTCCTCCTCTCCGTCGATGTAGGCGAGCGCCTCTGGTGACCTCCTCCTCCTCCTCTCCGGTGACCTCGGCCCTCCTCTCCGTCGAACTCCTCTCCGGCAAAAGAACACGGCAAAAGAACGTACAAGATCCAAAAACGAGAACAAAATTTGAAAAATATCGTGCAAAAAAACGAGCAAAAAATGGGCAAAAAAAATCACGATCCAGATCCAAATTCAAAATTCAAAAATACTAATGGCGCACGGTGGGGGTTAGACGGTGCGCCACTACTATTTTCCCGCCTTCAAAATTCAAAAATACTAATGGCGCACCGTGGCCTATACTAATGGCGCACCAGTGGCCTATACTAATGGCGCACCATGGCCTATACTAATGGCGCACCAGTGGTGCGCCATTAGTATACCAGATACTAATGGCGCACCAGTGGTGCGCCATTAGTATTTAATACTAGTGGCGTGGTACTAGTGGCGCACCAGTAGTGCGCCATAAGTAGGCAAAACTGGTGCGCCACTAGTAGGCCTTTTCCTAGTAGTGACTGCAAGGGTTGGGTGCTGCTATGGCCGAAGAATCTTATTCGTCTAGAGCCGGCTGAGAGCACACCAATAACCACACATCAACAACCATGTGCGGAGACCACCACCCCGTCTACGCAATTACCAGCTCCTGTAGTGTCGGGTGAGAGCGGCAGACGACGTGATGAAGGGGGTGCAATAGTACTGGCTGATGTAATCGGTCCTGTAGAACATATAATGGATGATGAGACGGAGGTCGACCCAATGGGTTTCCTCAATACAAACGCGTATGACTGTGACATAGATATGATGAGTCAACCATATGACGAATCGGGCTATCAGCATGCTAATGAGGATATGGATGATCTGCCCGGGTAGGAAGGTCGTAGCAGGGATTGCAAAAAGTCTTTCTTCATGAAATCCTCACAGGACACGCCTGAAAATGTTGCCTCAACACAGGCTCAACTAGCCGAGGGTTGTACAGTGCTTAGACCGGGAACACTGGGGCAGGGGTTAAGGAAGGGTGTGGAAGGTGTGCCCAAGAAAAAGGAGAGGAAGAAATCGGGGAAGATAGCTACCTCCAAACAAGCCAGAGCACATAGCAGCCAGATGATGGATTCTGAAGAGCGTGTACCCGTGAAAGGTGCGGCCATGTTCCATCTCACGGGTGAGCCGATGCTACCGTCAAAACCGCTGGAGGCGCTATCAGGGGATCTCAGGAGACTGCACGACCATGTGCTGTCGACTGAGAAAAGCCTACTAGCCTCGAAGGATCCAGGATATCCGACATACGCGGCTCGTGTGCCTGAGGGGAAGTGTTACGTCGACACACGGCCCGCGGAGGTGTTCTTCCTGCGGTTTGACCATATCTTTGAGATGTTTCTAACAAGGCGGCTCGATTTTACAATCGTCCGCCTTTTTGCGCTACATATGAGCTCCGTCATGAAGAGAGAAGAAGTCTTGCAAATCTATGTGGCGGATCCGTACTACATGCACGAGTCTTTCTTGAGTCTCGACGACTTTGAGCGTGAAACTGCTAGGGATACCTCCAAAACTTCATGGTACAGAATAAGGACCAAGAAATTGTCCTCCTGCCTTATCATCCAAAGTAAGTCAGTTCCGGACAAACCTTTCGTACATTTCAATCATTCCTTCTCGCTCATATGGAGAATAATTTGAGGTGTATTTTCCCCACAGCAACGGGCGTGCCATCCTTATCGTTCTTTACCCGCGAGTCTCCCATGCCGTGTATTTTGACCCTTCCAGAGACTACGAGAAGAAGGACTACACCCACATAATGAATATTCTGGATGATGCTCTCCAAGGCTTCAGCATTAGAGGTGGCCACATGCAGATCAGGAAACAAAGGAACAAGAAGATGGGTTTCGCGCATAAAACTAACTTCTGCTGCATCCATGTCCCAAAACCAAGCAAGAAGGATGGATTCTACATCCTCCATCTCATGATTGAGTTCAACACGGATCACCAAAAGCTTCGCATGACAAGCAGAAATGATGAACATATCCACAAGTGGCTAGACTCTCATGGAGAAGCAGATTATAAACTTAGAGATGACTTCTTTCACATCCAAAGGGACATTGCGACGATCATCATGAAAGAAGTCACCGATGAGAAGGGGATGTTCCACCACGGCCCTATATCGCGAGCTGACGTCTGAACTCGCATAGGCATGCAACGTCAAGACGGCACGCCGTTCAAGAAGCTAGGGTCCATCCTCGATGATATGGAAGGATGGAACTTCTAGTGATTTACGATGCCGATGATGATGATATGTGTCGGTTGAACTTGTATACTTTCTGTAGCGATGAAACTTTGTGATGTCCACGGTCCCTGCCGAACTTGTGTAACACTACTTTGTTTGTTTGGGTACGATGACTTGCCCACCTCTAGTTAATTAGTTTGCGTAGTGTATGTTGCATCTAGTTGCTAATTAACCCTTTCTTTTTCGTGTCGCTCTAATATATATATTTTGTTGCATATGATTGTACATCCTCTTGATGAACATGCATCTCTAACAGGTACCTAGTTTCTTGATGGCGAGATGGCGGTGCTATGTCGTGTACAAAGGGAAAGTTCCTGGGGTGTACAGCGAGTGGCCTGAGTGTCAGGCACAAGTGAATGGGGTCTCGGGCGCCAGCCATAAAGGCTTCAAAAGTAGACAAGAAGGAGAAGCTAGTTACTTGAGGTTCACGCTAGCGCGAGAGAGGACTCGTAACCGCCGCCTCATGTAATGCATAGTTCCGCTCTCACTCATAGTGATAGCTCTTCTCGTATATACCATTGTTTAGATGGATGACGTTGTAGTTGCAAGTATTCGAGACTTGCATGTATCGCTATTTTTGAGATGATGACGAGATACCACTTTGTATTGGATGATGATTATGATGAGACTATTTGTATGTATATGCTATGATTACATTTGTGGTCTCGCAGCCATTGGTATGTGTATCATGATGACATTTGTATATGCTAAAGATTCTTGTGTAAAGCCTGTTCAAATACAAAACAAATATGCAGAAAAAACAAAAACTACTGAAATTAGCAGTAGCGAGTGGAGAAAAGTTAGCAGCAGCGCCACGATAGCAGTAGCGCGTCCAGGAAACGCGCGCTAGAGCTATTATTAGTAGCGAGCTTCCACGAAGCGCGCTGCTGCTACACTTGTATAGCAGTAGCGCCGGTGAGCACGCGCTACTGCTACGTGTTAGCTGTAGCGCCTTATTAGTAGCGCCGGTCCCCGCGCTACTGATACACCTAAAACCCGCGCTGCTGCTAGCCTTTTCCCTAGTAGTGTCAACAGCGTTCACCGCCCTCTTATGAAGCTTCTGATCCCGTTTGCATAAACTTGTGGTGAAAATGTGGTAATGCCCACTATTCAACTGCTTTGGGTTACTCTGATACCCAGATTGCTGCTGCTGATTCCCTTGACCTGGCTGTTGATGGTATCCACCCTGATTGCCTTGATTGCCTTGATTACCTTGGAACCTAGAGCTAGAACCACCACCGCCATAACCCGGCCCATGAGAGTCGGATCCTGAGCCACCACCCGGCCCATGATTGTCTTGAAAAAGATTGGAATTTTTATACTCCTTCATAATGAAGCAATCCTTCTAGAGGTGGCCCGGCGGTCTTTCTCGCGTCCCATGCCTTGGGCAGGGCTGATTTAGCATCTGCTCAAGATTAAAGCTTGATCCTCTGGTCCGTGGGGGCGGTTTACCCTTGCGACGCTGGCCATTATTCTGTGTGTTGGTGTTAGCCACAAAGTCCAAACTATTATCAGCTTTGCGCTCACCGTTACCTCCCTGATTCGCCGAGTTATGCTGCTGCCCTCTCGTACTGCCGGTCTTCTTTCCCTTTCTCGGCTTTTCATCATCAGACTCGGGGTCCTTGGTACCATCAGAGTCAGCATATTTAACCAGAGCCGCCATGAGTGTTCCCATGTCATTGCAGTGGCGTTTGAGCCGTACTAATTTCTGCTTCAGAGGCGTGAAATGGCAATTTCTCTCCAACATTAAGACTGCTGAATCGGCATTGATGCGATCCGACGAGTGCAGGATTGTTGAGACCTGGCGCACCCAATGAGTCGTTGATTCACCTTCTTCTTGGACACAGGCGGTAAAATCCACAATTGACATTGGCTGCTTGCATGTATCTTTAAAATTCTGGATAAACCGGGCCTTTAGCTCGGCCCATGACCCAATGGAGTTGGCGGGGAGCCCCTTCAACCAAGTGCGGGCCGTTCCCTCCAACTTCAGGGGGAAATATTTAGCACACGCAGCATCGCTAATATCTAGCAATTCCATGGCCATCTCATAACTCTCGATCCATGCTTCATGAGGTAAATCGGCTGTATAGTTAGGCACCTTGCGAGGACCCTTGAAATCCTTGGGCATACGCTCATTACATAGAGCCAACACTAAACATGGCACGCCCAAATTCTTAAAGGTTACACCTGGCTCCACCGAAGTTGTCGGACGTATCGGAGTAGGTTGACGTGCCGCATACTGTGCCGCTAGTTCGGCCTCTCGACGTGCTCTACCTTGATCCACTACGTTCTGAGCATCAGCGCCACCGCCCGCCGGGTTATGTCCACGAGGCGGGTTATGGTTCCGTCCACTACTTTGACACAGCCGGCTCATCGATATGCCTGCTGTAACTCCGGCTCGGGCGAGGGGTGGAATGAATCCTGTCACGACTTTAAGAATAAGCCTTCTGCTGAACCAGTGCTGTCTGAAGGAGCTCTCTAGCCCTCCATGTTTCAACCGCCGTCGGAGACTCGCCTTCAACCGGGAGAGCCACCAATCGTGACGCCACAGCGATCATGTTATCCAAAGGGTTAGAGTAATGACCTGGTGGCATCGGCACGTGCTACGGCGGGTTATTGTTCTAACAAGGCGGGTCCGTCGTGCGCGGCTGAACCGGCGTACCCGTCCTAGGTGCTTCGACCCGGTTTACCTCTGCCGGGTTACTGGTTCCTGCTCCTGGCGTGTTAAAGAGGTTTCTTGCCTCGTAAACCGGGGGCAGACGAGTCTGATGCCTCCTCCTCATGACTTCGTTTGAAGCATTTTGATCTAGCATGAGTCGGTAAGACTCTGACTGAATCCGCTGTGCCTGAGCATCCAAAGTAGCCCGCTCCTCAGCCATCCTAGTGTTTTCTGCGTTCAGCTCCTCCTTGGCCTGCGCTATCTCATCACACAATTTTGCGACCTCCGCATTATGCTGATCCTGATCCACCGGATTAACCACTGTTGTTAATAATGCTGTCAGCTTATCCAGCAAGTCAGTTAAGACCTGAGCCGGCGGGCGCATAGGGCCTCCTGCCCCGGCAGCCGTTGCCGCTCCTGATCTGGAAATCAACTCTGCTGCAGTCGGCGAGTGCTGCACGGGCTGCGTACCAGCCATGAAGATTGCAACCCGGTTCGGCGGCTCATAGGGGTCCGGAATACTGTCGTCATCGGAACAACCCCCAAGCCGGCCGTCTTGCAGTTGATACAATGACTCGGTCTTACCGGTGGACGATTCATCATCAGAGTAAACAACCGTCTCACCACCAGATGCCGATCTATCCTCAGATTCCGCTCCATGGATGAATCCCACGAAGGCACGATTCATGGCGGGCTGAACTCGGGTGGGTCTCGCACGCTGAGCCGTCTCGATGATGTCGGTGCAGATGTCCGACTCAGGGCCCGGTTCCCTGATCTTGCCAATGAAGACATGAATTCCGCCGAAGGGGACCCGGTACCCGTACTCGATTGAGCCGGCCTCGGGGCCCCAGCCTGCATCGTCGATGTAGAGCTTGCCGCGACGACTCTTGGTCATCTGGCCCACAGCGTACCCCTTGATCCCTTCGAAGTTGCCCTCTAAGAACTTGAAACCATCGTGCGATAGCCCCACGGTGGGTGCCAACTGTCGTGGGTTTGTCATGGCAGATGTCCTAGTGTTAGGACTTAGTCGTGGAGCCATCGCAACGAAGTTAGCTTAAAGGGGTTAAACAAGACAAAGGACACAGGGAGTTATACTGGTTCGGCCCCTTGAGGTGAAGGTAAAGGCCTAATCCAGTTGGAGGTGGTATTGCTAGGGTTTCAATGACCAGGGAGCAAATACGCTTAACCTGGCTCTCGATCCGTTATCTCTTGTCCTTTCAACTGCCGCCGGGTCGTCCCTTTATATACTCAAGTTGACGCCCGACGGTTCACAGAATCCCGGCCGGCTCATAAACGTGTCCGGCTCGGTATCCACTCATTCCTATCTTACAATACAAGTCAAACACCTATGGCGGTTTACATCTATGGGCCCTAACCCGCCTTTGGGCTTTGGGCCTTCTTATTAAGTCTCCTTCGTAAGTCGCCATCTTCTATGTCTTCATGGGCTTCAATACTGGTAAATCATCATGAGCATAAGCCGGCCCCTCCTGGGCGGTTTATACTCAATAGCTATATCCCCAACAGTTGCCATGGTCTTCTTCAAATACCTCTTGAGCAGTTCCTCCTCCGGCGACTACTCCTTCACCACCCGGGTATGCCTCTCTTCTCTCTCTCGGGCTATGACTTGGAATGAAGGATTTTTACCCGGCGGTCGATTTGAGTCATTTCTTACTCTTGTCGCTCCCTAGGACCATCAGTGGCAATGAATGGAGCGGGGTGGCTGAAGATCTATCTGCTCGTTGTCACCATCAATCTCCATGCGTGAAGCTAGTTGCGTTTGATTCTGTGGACAGTGGGAGGAAGTTTCTGGCATGTGCAGAGAAGGTTAGACCCTCTTTCGTTGTTACAAATCATTTGTTAGATGTGATTCAGACACTGTCATGGTCCCAACCATTCGTACCACACCTTCAACCAAATGCATCCTAAGACAGTGTCACAGTTTGTACCTAGTATCTTAAATTGTTGCCATCTCATCAGCGGTGCCATTAGAAAATTATTTGGCACTGCTTCAGCAGTTTGTGCAGCCAACTTTGGTCCACACATTTGAGCGTCCAAGCAGTAAAATACTAAATCTTTATGGCACGAAGGAACTGGGCATCGGAGCAACTACGTGCTCTGGAGTCCGGGTCCCTGATTTTTTTTCCGCTGCATCGGCTCGCCAGCGCAGGGCACCGGTGCGAGATTTAGCAATAGTTGTCTTTACCCCAGTTTTGGCATACATAGTGGACGGCCTTAGTGCTATTAGTTCTATGTTACTAAATTTGTGCATGTACACACCTGTTAGTATCAATTTGTTGTCATCCAAACACTGCCGCTATGCTATTGCAGTTATATTTACCTTCTTCATAAAATGTTCAATTTGTTATTTATTGTACATGAGTAAGAACTTGTAGCATCGTTGTAGTTAATTATAGCTTCTGATGTTCTAGAATATGGTTGTTGTCTCAGTACCAATTATTTCATTTGCAGATTGATCTTTTTGAGAAGATATGTCATAATTAACATGTTTCTTCAGTTTTTCAAAATAAGCATTGGTTATTTTCTATATTGCTATAAATCCATTTCCCCTACAATTGTTTTTTTGAATATTTACTGTGAGGCAAAGCCCCATAGCCCTTTATTAAAGAAAGCACAACTGTACAAACAAATTACAGACTATACAAGGAAGGAAAAAGGAAAAGAGTCTACCTATGGCTAAACAACTCTACCTGCTTTACAACAAAGAAGCAACCCAAGCCAAGATTTTTGGTTTTGTACAATCCTTCACCCTATGAGCAAGCAAAGAAATATCATGGATGAATTTACACTTCCAAGCACTGAAAGTAGCTCTCTCAGCTCTGAAGGTCCTGCCATTCCTCAAAATCCGAATATTCCATGCTGCTGTTAGCATAACTTCAACGAAGAAAGGGTGCGTGAAGCTGGACCTAGCATGCAGGATACATTGCAGAATATCTGAGCCTCCAGACCAATCAATGCCCAAGTAGCTCCAGACTCTATAGCTGAAGGTGCAGTTAAAAAACAGATGGATTCTATCCTCATGCGCCAGCTCACTGCAAATGAGGCATAGATTGTCATCCTGGTTTGAGCGCCAGTGTCTCCTAACCAGCATATCCTTGGTGTTAAGTCTGTTAAAGAATAATAGCCAGCCGAACAACTTGATCTTCATGGTGCACTTACTCTGCCATAGCCATTTGCAAGGTTGTATTGTAGGTAGGTGTGAGTGCATGATCATGTAAAAACTTTTGGCAGTGTATCCTCCTGATTGACCAGGCCATATCCAAACATCAGGTATAGTGGGGTCTCTATCTAACTGCATGATCCAACCTTCCAGCATGTGTAACTCAGCAGCAGCCTCATGAGAAAGAGGCAAATAAAACATAGAGTAAAGATCCTGGGATTGAAGAAATTCCCGCACAGAGATCCTATCATTATTGACAAAAGAAAACAACCTTGGCAATCTCCAACATAGGGGTCTAGCAGAGCCCCCAATGTGCCAAGAGTCTGTCCAGAACAGAAAAGAATCACCCATGTTGATATGAGCTGAGGCAATAGCAGTGTAAGCCTCATGCAGCTTCAGAACATCCCTCCACCAGAAAGATCCAGCATTAGCTGTTGCCTGTGGAACCCCATGATCATAGTAGCTGTTCCATATCAGGGTCACCCAAGGAACATCAACCTTGTTATAGAATTTGTGAAGATGCATGATAAGAAGTCCTTTATTCTGGATGTTCAGATTAATAATACCTAAACCCCCTTTATCTCTTGGCCTGCAAACCAGCTCCCAAGCAGCCAGAGACTGTTTTGGAGCATCACTATTACCCCTCCAAAGGCATTGCCTGAAGATTCTGCCTAGCTGCTTAATGATCCCTGCTGGAATATTGAGGCTACACAGAAAGTATATTGGCAGAGAGGTCAGGACAGAGGTAAGAAGCTGCAAGCGAGAGCCTTTATTCAGCATAGAAGAGCTTGCAGTTAACCTGCTCTCAAGACTGTCAAGTAAGGGCATGAGGTCAATGATCCTTGGCCTTGTAGTTCCCAAAGGCAATCCAAGATAAGTAAATGGTAGCTAGCCAATTTTACAACCAAGAATAGCAGCAAGTCTAGCAGCCTCCTCATCAGTCATATTCAATGGAATCATTGAGGATTTAGCAAAGTTGACCTTTAAACCAGTGGATTGTTGGAAGGTAGGCAGCATGTTCTTGAGGGCAACAAGCTCATCATCCTTAGCTGCAAGAAATAGGATCGTGTCATCCGCATATCGAATGATGGGAAACTCTCTGTCATGGGTTTGAATAGGCAAAGAGAGCGTGCCATGCACCAGCATTTGGTTGACCACAGACTGCAACAGATCTGCTGCGATGACAAACAACAGAGGTGATAGTGGATCACCCTGTCTGACCCCACACTTGCACATAAATTGCTTTCCAGGAATGCCATTTAACAGTACAGACGAAGAACCTGTAGACAACAGTTGTTTAATCCAAAGAATCCATTTGGCATCAAACCCTTTATGCTGCAACATCTGAAGAATAACCTCATGCTCGATAGTGTCAAAGGCCTTAGCAAAGTCCAACTTAAGAATTATGATTGGACGCTTGGACTGTTTACATTGATGAATATACTCAAAACTCCAGGCCAGACAATCCTGAATTGACCTACCCTTAAGGAACCCATACTGATTTTGTGGATACACTTAAGGATCACCCTCTGCAACCGGTTGGCCAAAAATTTGGTAGAAATTTAAGACAAGTGTTGGTGAGAGATATTGGCCGGAAATCATCGGGCCCTTCTGGTGAAATGATCTTGGGTATGAGCGTAATGAGGGAGGAATTAATGCTTTCCAACGAAAGCTTCCCCTCATAAAAATCCTGAATCATCCTCAAGAAGTCCTTCTCAATTATAGGCCAACAGCGCTTGACGAACATCCCATTAAAGCCATCCGGACCAGGTTCCCGATCCACCGGCAATTCCTTCAAAACTTTGTTAATTTCCTCATCAGAAAACGGCAAGGATAGCTCCTCTAGTCCCGGGATGGGCTGAATTAAATGATTCAAATCGAAGCCCACATTGATCCCTTGGGCCTGGCCCATCCTTGATTTGAACGAAGCCCAAAGAATTCCCGCCATCTGAGCGTGATCAGTCACAGGATCAAGCATGGAACTGATCTTCAGACTGGAGATTGAGTTTCTCCTCATACGCTCCGAGGCCATGGCATGAAAAAATTTGGAATTCTCCTCGCCAACCTTTATATACCGAATAGTGCACCTTTGTTTCCAATATATATACTGAATTTTCAACAGATGTTCATAGTGAAACTTCACAATTTTCCGGAAATTGAATTCTGGCCGTGTTAAAGGTCACACTTCCTCCAGCTGATCAAAGTGTAGAATCACCTTTGAGCAATCAACAGTAAGCTTTTTGATGTATGATAACTTTTTGCTCCAGAATTTCAAATCATATCACAGCCGCTTAAATTTCCTTGTGATAACCGCAGAAGCAGAAAGATCAGAGAAGACTGGTGCATTCCAAGACTTGGTGACACAATCCATGAACCCCGGCATATCCAACCAAAAAATTTCAAACCGAAAAGTCTTGGCCGCAGGAATGGTAGTGTCAATGGACACCACACAAGGCACGTGATCCGAGGCAGTTCTGGCGAGTGGCTTAACCACAATGTTCGGATAATGTGAAATCCAATCAGCAGTAGTAAAGAACCAATCAAGTTGCTCAAGCAGGGGGTTTTGCTGCATATTAGACCAGGTGAAGCTACGGCCTTTCAAGGGCAGCTCCAAGAGACCAAGGTGACCAATTATTTCGTTGAAGAAGAAGATATCATTATTATCACCACCCGGGAGGTTTCTGTTATCCAAAGACCTGATGAAATTAAAGTCCCCCAACAATAGCCAATTTTCTTCGGGAGGGATGTCTAGATGATATAGCCAACTAACGAAATCGTCCCTAGGCTAACCCTCACATGGCCCATACACTGAGGCTAGGGTCCATTTTTCGGAGTTCTGCAACGATTGGAAGGAGACGACAACACCAAACCTCTGAATATCAACAAGCTGGCCGTGAAAGATCGAATAATTCCAAACGACTAGAATCCCACCAGAGGCTCCAACAGAAGGCGAGAACGCGAATTGATCAAACCTCCTAGGGCAGAAGGATCTAATCGTTCGAATATCAAAGTTCTCGCATTTAGTTTCCTGCAGACAAAGAACAGAACATCTGCTCTCCTCAATCTTGGCACGTAGGTCACGCTGCCTAGCCTCAGAATTCAGCCCACGCACGTTCCAATAGAGCACATTCCAATTTCGAAAATAACAATTATCCATAAAAAAATGGCGCTGGGAAGTAGTTGCAGATCCAGTTGCTTAACAGCATGGACATGAGCAGAACATAAGTGGCAGTAGCAAAAACCAAGGATTTCAGACAGTCACACAAACAGAAAGTACTAACAAAAAAGGGCACAAAAACAAAAGTGCCCAACTCTCCATGAAGCTTCTTGGGCTGTCAATCATCATGTGGACCATCGTCTTCTACAGCAGGACGTGGAGAAGCCATAAGCTTCTCGACCGATAACTCAGACGGATCAATGCCTAGAGCCACTCCAATTGCCTGCATCGTCGGAATAGGCGTCGGGGGTGGGAGAGGAAGCTGGCTGGGCTCATCATCAAGACGAAGCTTCTTTGCCTTCGGGCGATGCAGGGGGGCAGAGCTCGGAGGGATGGCAGAAACTGGCTTCATGCCCGTCCTTTTGGCAGAACTGCGCATCATCCTTTTGGTGGAGAAGTCCAGAACTGGCTCCACAAGCGTGATAGAACGCCTGGAGCGTGCAGACTGACGTGGTCACTTGCCCAGCGGAGTTGGAGTGACCGAAGAAAACTGAAAATCCTCCTGAGAGACCGGTGAAGGAGAAAGTGGAACCTGGCAATTGGAGCACGAGAGATCATCAGATGTCAACTCTTCAATGACCACCGAAGAGTTGATTCCAGGATCGGAGACACATTGCTTGGCAGATAAGAGCTGAAATTTCTGTTGCAGATCAGCAGACCCAAATTTAACTTGCAGCAACGTCGCAGAAAATCCAGGCAAACAAGCTGGTATATTCCTGATGAAAAATTCAGGCAATAAAGATTTGAACGATCTCTCCCAGATCATTGTCGGCGGAAGAACTGGCCCATAAAAGACCCTGACCATACCAAGATGAATCGGCTCCAACTGCACTATCGGTGTGGCTTGCAGAGGCCGCTGGACTTCAACCATATCCTCATCATCAGAAGAGTCCACGGATGGGTTCAAAATCATAGAGTTCTGATCCTGGGCTGGTTGAACCTCCTCATGCTGCTGCTGATGATCAGGCTGAACCTGTTCCTCCCACGGGCCCCATCCCGCTTCATGTTGCACATTATCAGCCCATCCCGCCACATCATTCTGTCCTTGATTAGGGCCCGGAGGAACTGCATTCCATCCCAGAGCAGGGTATGGAGGCATTTCCCAAAATGGTTGCGGCACCTGAACTCCAGGCAACGGGTGGGGATTCCCATTAAGAGGCATAGGATCTTCATCCGCTGGGATCATGGCACCACCAAATTCCCCTGATAAGATATAACAACCAGCTGACCATGACATCACCCCAATTGGCAAATTCCCGAAAGGTGACCGAGCGAGGGACTAGCGCATTGTCAGGGAATGAGGCACGGACCAAAGATCAAACCTTATGCCTGTCAGTGCTATTCCAGTAGTGGAACTGTCCGAAGGAGCCAACCATATCAGCAATGCACTGAGTGTTTCTATAGTCTAAAGGGATGTCGATGAACATCAACCACCCCGTCCGCTTGTTGGGGAACGTAGCAGAAATTCAAAATTTTCTACGCATCACCAAGATCAATCTATGGAGTTTACTAGCAATGAGAGGGAAGGAGTGCATCTACATACCCTTGTAGATCGCGAGCGGAAGCGTTCAAGAGAACGGGGTTGATGGAGACGTACTCGTCGTGATCCAAATCACCGATGATCCTAGCGCCGAACGGACGGCACCTCCGCGTTCAACACACATACGGAGCAGCGACGTCTCCTCCTTCTTGATCCAGCAAGGGGGGAGGAGAGGTTCATGGAGATCCAGCAGCACGACGGCGTGGTGGTGGAAGTAGCGGGATTCCAACAGGGCTTCGCCAAGCGCTGCGGGAGGAGGGAGATGTGTCACGGGAGGGAGAGGGAGGCGCCAGGGCTTGGGTATTGCTGCCCTCCCTCCCCCCACTATATATAGGGCCAAGGGAGAGGGGGGGGCGCAGCCTTGGCCCTTCCTCCAAGGAAGGGTGCGGCCAGGGAGGAGTCCATCCTCCCCAAGGCACCTCGGAGGTGCCTTCCCCCTTTAGGACTCTTCCTTTCCCTTATCTTTTGGCGCATGGGCCTGTTGGGGCGGGTGCCCTTGGCCCATATAGGCCAAGGCGCACACCCCTACAGCCCATGTGCCCCCCCGGGGCTGGTGGACCCCCGGACCCCTTTCGGCACTCCCGGTACAATACCGATAATGCGCGAAACTTTTCCGGCGACCAAAATAAGACTTCCCATATATAAATCTTTACCTCCGGACCATTCCGGAACTCCTCGTGACGTCCGGGATCTCATCCGGGACTCCGAACAACTTTAGGGTTACCGCATACTAATATCTCTACAACCCTAGCGTGACCGAACCATAAGTGTGTAGACCCTACGGGTTCGGGAGACACGCAGACATGACCGAGACGACTCTCCGGTCAATAACCAACAGCGGGATATGGATACCCATGTTGGCTCCCACATGCTCCTCGATGATCACATCGGATGAACCACGATGTCGAGGATTCAATCAATCCCGTATACAATTCCCTTTTTCTATCGATATAGTACTTGCCCGAGATTCGATCGTCGGTATCCCGATACCTTGTTCAATCTCGTTACCGGCAAGTCTCTTTACTCGTTCCGTAACACATAATCCCGTGATCAACTCCTTGGTCACATTGTGCACATTATGATGATGTCCTACCGAGTGGGCCCAGAGATACCTCTCCGTTTACACGGAGTGACAAATCCCAGTCTCGATTCGTGCCAACCCAACAGACACTTTCGGAGATACCTGTAGTGCACCTTTATAGCCACCCAGTTACGTTGTGACGTTTGGTACACCCAAAGCATTCCTATGGTATCCGGGAGTTGCACAATCTCATGGTCTAAGGAAATGATACTTGACATTAGAAAAGCTCTTAGCAAACGAACTACACGATCTTGTGCTAGGCTTAGGATTGGGTCTTGTCCATCACATCATTCTCCTAATGATGTGATCCCGTTATCAACGACATCCAATGTCCATGGTCAGGAAACCGTAACCATCTATTGATCAACGAGCTAGTCAACTAGAGGCTTACTAGGGACATGGTCTTGTCTATGTATCCACACATGTATCTGAGTTTCCTATCAATACAATTCTAGCATGGATAATAAACGATTATCATGAACAAGGAAATATAATAATAACCAATTTATTATTGCCTCTAGGGCATATTTCCAACAGTCTCCCACTTGCACTAGAGTCAATAATCTAGTTCACATCACCATGTGATTAACACTCACAGGTCACATCACCATGTGACTAACATCCAAAGAGTTTACTGGAGTCAACAATCTAGTTCACATCACTATGTGATTAACACTCAATGAGTTCTGGTTTGATCATGTTATGCTTGTGAGAGAGGTTATTAGTCAACGGGTCTGAACCTTTCAGATCCGTATGTGCTTTACGAATATCTATGTCATCTTGTGGATGCTACCACGCGCTACTTGGAGCCATTTCAAATAACTGCTCTACTATACGAATCCGGTTTACTACTCAGAGTCATCCGGATTAGTGTCAAAGTTCGCATCGACGTAACCCTTTACGATGAACTCCTTTTCACCTCCATAATCGAGAAAATTCCTTAGTCCACTAGATACTAAGGATAAGTTCGACCGCTGTCATGTGATCCATTCCCGGATCACTATTGTACCCCTTGACCAACTCATGGCAAGGCACACTTCATGTGCGGTACACAGCATAGCATACTGTAGAGCCTACGTCTAAAGCATAGGGGACGACCTTCGTCCTTTCTCTCTCTTCTGCTGTGGTCAGGTCTTGAGTCTTACTCAATACTCACACCTTGTAACACAGCCAAGAACTCCTTCTTTGCTGATCTATTTTGAACTCTTTCAAAATCACGTCAAGGTGTGCGTTCTTTGAAAGTATCATCAGGCGTCTTGATCTATCTCTATAGATCTTGATGCCCAATATGTAAGCAGCTTTATCCAGGTCTTCCTTTGAAAAAACTCCTTTCAAACAACCCTTTATGCTTTCCAGAAATTTTACATCATTTCGGATCAACAATATGTCATTCACATATACTTATCAGAAATGTTGTAGCGCTCCCACTCACTTTATTGTAAATACAAGTTTCTAACAAACTTTGTATAAACCCAAAAACTTTGAGCACTCCATCAAAGCGTATATTCTGACTCCGAGATGCTTGCTCCGGTCCATGGAAGGATCGCTGGAGCTAGCATACCTTTTAGCATCCTTAGGATCGACAAAACCTTTCTGATTGTATCACATACAACCTTTCCTTACAAAAACTGGTAAGGAAACTTGTTTTGACATCCATCTGCCAGATTTCATAAATGCAGCTAATGCTAACATGATTCCGACGGACTTAAGCATCGCTACGGATGAGAAAATCTCATTGTAGTCAACTCCTTGAACATGTGAAAATTCTCTTTGCCACAAGTCGAGCTTCATGGACGGTAACATTACCATCCATGTCCGTCTTCTTCTTGAAGATCCATTTATCTCAATGGCTTGCCGATCATCGGGCAAGTTCACCAAAGTCCATGCTTTGTTCTAATACATGGATCCTATCTCGGATTTCATGGCTTCTAACCATTTGTCGAAATATGGGCCCACCATCGCTTCTCCATAGCTCGTAGGTTCAGTATTGTCTAACAACATGATATCTAAGACAGGATTACTGTACCACTCAGGAGTAGTGCATGTCCTTGTCGACCTACGAGGTTTGGTAGTGACTTGATCCGAAGTTTCATGATCACTATCATAAGCTTCCACTTCAATTGGTGTAGGTGCCACAGGAACAACTTCCTGTGCCCTGCTACACACTAGTTGAAGTCATGGTTCAATAACATCATCAAGTCTCCGCCATCCTCCCACTCAATTCTTTCGAGAGAAACTTTTCCTCGAGAAAGGACTTGTTTCTAGAAGCAATTACTTTTGCTTCCAGATCTGAAATAGGAGGTATACCCAACTGTTTTGGGTATTCTATGAAGATGCATTTATCTGCTTTGGGTTCGAGCTTATCAGCCTGAAACTTTTCCACATAAGCGTCGCAGCCCCAAACTTTTAAGAAACGACAACTTAGGTTTCTCTAAACGGTGTCGTCTCAACGGAATTGCGTGGTGCCCCTTTTAAAGTGAATGCGGTTGTCTCTAATGCCTAACCCATAAACGATAGTGGTAATTCGATAAGAGACATCATGGTATGCACCATATCCAATAGGGTGCAGTTATGATGTTCGGACACACCATCACACTGTGGTGTTCCAGGCGGTATTAATTGTGAAACACTTTCCACAATGTCTTAATTGTGTGCCAGACTCGTAACTCAGATATCTCTATGATCATATCATAGACATTTTATCCTCTTGTCACGACGATCTTCAACTTCACTCTGAAATTACTTGAACCTTTCAATAATTCAGACTTGTGTTTCATCAAGTAAATATTCTCAGCATCTACTCAAATCATCTGTGAAGTAAGAACATAATGATATCCACTGCATGCCTCAGCACTCATTGAACTGCATACATCAAAATGTATTACTTCCAACAAGTTTCTCTCTTGTTCCATCTTACTGAAAACGAGGCCTTTCAGTAATCTTGCCCATGTGGTATGATTTGCATGTCTCAAGTGATTGAAAATCAAGTGAGTCCAAACGATCCATCTGCATGGAGTTTCTTCATGCATATATACCAATAGACATGGTTCGCATGTCTCAATCTTTTCAAAACGAGTGAGTCCAAAGATCCATCTACATGGAGCTTCTTCATGCGTTCTATACCAATATGACTCAAATGGCAGTGCCAAAAGTATGTGGTACTATCATTACTATTTTATATCTTTTGGCACGAACATGTGTATCACGGCGATCGAGATTCATTTTAGGTGCAAGACCATTGAAGGTATTATTCAAATAAAGAGAGTAACCATTATTCTCCTTAAATGAATAACCGTATTGCGATAAACATAATCCAATCATGTTTATGCTCAACGCAAACACCAAATAACAATTATTTAGGTTTAACACCAATCTCGATGGTAGAGGGAGCATGCGATGCTTGATGACATCAACCTTGGAAACACTTCCAACACATATCGTCATCTCACCTTTAGCTAGTCTCCGTTTATTCCGCAGCTTTTATTTCGAGTTACTAACACTTAGCAACCGAACCGGTATCTAATACCCTGGTGCTGCTCGGAGTACTAGTAAAGTACACATTCATATAATGTATATCCAATATACTTCTGTCGACCTTGCCTGCCTTCTCATCTACCAAGTATCTAGGGTAGTTCCACTTCAGTGACCGTTCCCCTCATTACAGAAGCACTTAGTCTCGGGTTTGGGTTCAACCTTGGGTTTGTTCACTAGAGCAGCAACTGATTTGCCATTTCATGAAGTATCCCTCCTTGCCCTTGCCCTTCTAGAAACTAGTGGTTTTACTAACCATCAACAATTGATGCTCCTTCTTGATTTCTACTTTCGCGGTGTCAAACATCGCGAGTTGCTCAAGGATCATCATGTCTATCCCTGATATGTTATAGTTCATCACGAAGCTCTAATAGCTTGGTGGCAGTGACCATGGAGAACCATCACTATCTCATCTGGAAGATTAACTCCCACTCGATTCAAGTGATTGTAGTACTCAGACAATCTGAGCACATGCTCAACGATTGAGCTTTTCTCCCTTAGTTTGCAGGCTTAAGAAACTTGTTAGAGGTCTCATACCTCTTGACGTGGGCACTAGTCTGAAATCCCAATTTCAGTCTTCGGAACATCTCATATGTTCTGTGACGTTTCAAAATGTCTTTGGTGCCACAATTTTAAACCGTTAGCATTACGCACTAAACTATCACGTAGTCATCAAGACGTGTATGCCAGATGTTTCGCAACATCTACAGACGATGCTGAGGTTCAGCACACTGAGTGGTGCATTAAGGACATAAGCCTTCTGTGTAGCAATGAGGACAATCCTCAGTTTACGGACCCAGTCCGCATAATTGCTACTACCAACTTTCAACTAAATTTTCTCTAGGAACATATCTTTAAACAGTAGAGCTAAAGCGTAAGCTATGACATAATTTGCAAAGACCTTTTGACTATGTTCATGATAATGAAGTTCATCTGATTATTTAATGAACTCCCACTCAGATAGACATCCCTCTAGTCATCTAAGTGATACATGATCCGAGTCAAACTAGGCCGTGTCCAATCATCACGTGAGACGGACTAGTCATCATCGGTGAACATCTCCATGTTGATCGCATCTACTATACGACTCATGTTCGACCTTTTGATCTCTTGTGTTCTGAGGCCATGTCTGTACATGCTAGGCTCGTCAAGTAAACCTAAGTGTTTTGCATGTGTTCCGAGGCCATGTCTGTACATGCTAGGCTCGTCAACACCCGTTGTATTCAAACATTAGAATCTATCACACCCGATCATCACGTGGTGCTTCGAAACAACGAACCTTCGCAACGGTGCACAGTTAGGGGGAACACGTCTCTTGAAATTTTAGTGAGGGATCATCTTATTTATGCTACCGTCGTTCTAAGCAAATAAGATGTAAACATGACAAACATCACATGCAAATCATAAAGTGACGTGATATGGCCAATATCATCTTGCGCCTTTGATCTCCATCTTTGAGGCGCGGCATGATCACCTTCGTCACCGGCATGACACCATGATCTCCATCATCGTGTCTTCATGAAGTTGTCAGCTAACGGTTAGCAATAAAGTAAAGTAATTACATGGCGTTTTCTTTGACACGCAGGTCATACAATAAATTAAGACAACTCCTATGGCTCCTGCCGGTTGTCATACTCATCGACATGCAAGTCGTGATTCCTATTACAAGAATATGAGCAATCTCATACATCTCATATATCATTCATCACATCCTTTGGGCCATATCACATCACATAGCATACCCTGCAAAAACAAGTTAGACGTCCTCTAATTGTTGTTGCATGTTTTACGTGGCTGCTATGGGATTCTAGCAAGAACGTTTCTTACCTACGCAAAAGCCACAACGTGATATGCCAATTTCTATTTACCCTTCATAAGGACCCTTTTCATCGAATCCGATCCGACTAAAGTGGGAGAGACAGACACCCGCTAGCCACCTTATGCAACTAGTGCATGTTAGTCGGTGGAACCTGTCTCACGTAAGTGTACGTGTAAGGTCGGTCTAGGCTGCTTCATCCCACGATGCCGCCGAATCAAGATAAGACTAGTAACGGCAAGTAAATTGACAACATCGACGCCCACAACTACTTTGTGTTCTACTCGTGCATAGAAACTACGCATAGACCTAGCTCATGATGCCACTGTAGGGGAACGTAGCAGAAATTCAAAATTTTCTACGCATCACCAAGATCAATCTATGGAGTTTACTAGCAACGAGAGGGAAGGAGTGCATCTACATACCCTTGTAGATCGCGAGCGGAAGCGTTCAAGAGAACGGGGTTGATGGAGTCGTACTCGTCGTGATCCAAATCACCGATGATCCTAGCGCCGAACGGACGGCACCTCCGCGTTCAACACACGTACGGAGCAGCAACGTCTCCTCCTTCTTGATCCATCAAGGGGGAGGAGAGGTTGATGGAGATCCAGCAGCATGACGGCGTGGTGGTGGAAGTAGCGGGATTCCAACAGGGCTTCGCCAAGCGCTGCGGGAGGAGGGAGATGTGTCACGGGAGGGAGAGGGAGGCGCCAGGGATTGGGTATTGCTGCCCTCCCTCCCCCCCACTATATATAGGTCCAAGGGAGAGGGGGGGGGGTGCAGCCTTGGCCCTTCCTCCAAGGAAGGGTGTGGCCAGGGAGGAGTCCATCCTCCCCAAGGCACCTCGGAGGTGCCTTCCCCCTTTAGGACTCTCCCTTTCCCTTATCTTTTGGCGCATGGGCCTCTTGGGGCTGGTGCCCTTGGCCCATATAGGCCAAGGCGCACACCCCTACAGCCCATGTGCCCCCCCCGGGGCTGGTGGACCCCCTTGGTGGACCCCCGGACCCCTTTCGGCACTCCCGGTACAATACCGATAATGCGCGAAACTTTTCCAGCGACCAAAATAAGACTTCCCATATATAAATCTTTACCTCCGGACCATTCCGGAACTCCTCGTGACGTCCGGGATCTCATCCGGGACTCTGAACAACTTTCGGGTTACCGCATACTAATATCTCTACAACCCTAGCGTCACCGAACCTTAATTGTGTAGACCCTACGGGTTCGGGAGACACGCAGACATGACCGAGACGACTCTCCGGTCAATAACCAACAGCGGGATCTAGATACCCATGTTGGCTCCCACATGCTCCTCGATGATCACATCAGATGAACCATGATGTCGAGGATTCAATCAATCCCGTATACAATTCCCTTTGTCTACCGGTATAGTACTTGCCTGAGATTCGATCGTCGGTATCCCGATACCTTGTTCAATCTCATTACCGGCAAGTCTCTTTACTCGTTCCGTAACACATCATCCCGTGATCAACTCCTTGGTCACATTGTGCACATTATGATGATGTCCTACCGAGTGGGCCCAGAGATACCTCTCCGTTTACACGGAGTGACAAATCCCAGTCTCGATTCGTGCCAACCAAACAAACACTTTCGGAGATACCTGTAGTGCACCTTTATAGCCACCCAGTTACGTTGTGACGTTTGGTACACCCAAAGCATTCCTACGGTATCCGGGAGTTGCACAATCTCATGGTCTAAGGAAATGATACTTGACATTAGACGATCTTGTGCTAGGCTTAGGATTGGGTCTTGTCCATCACATCATTCTCCTAATGATGTGATCCCGTTATCAACGACATCCAATGTCCATGGTCAGGAAACCCTAACCATCTATTGATCAATGAGCTAGTCAACTAGAGGCTTACTAGGGACATGGTGTTGTCTATGTATCCACACATGTATCTGAGTTTCCTATCAATACAATTCTAGCATGGATAATAAACAATTATCATGAACAAGGAAATATAATAATAACCAATTTATTATTGCCTCTAGGGCATATTTCCAACACCGCTGGCCATGAATAGCACGAAAACCTTCACCCTGATTATGTGGGATAAAGCGGACAAAAAACTCATTGCCTTCATCATCGACCCCTAAGGGAAACGGCGGATGCAGAGTAAAAGAGCCCCGGACAACTGGATCTTCCATCTCGAACAAACCAACTCCTTGAAACCAAGTTTGAGCAGAAATAACCGGAACATGCATCACTTGAACTAGGAAATCAAGAACCTGCTGAGGACGGACACCAACCAGCTCTGGAGGCGGGATCGGCTCCACAATGGCCACAATGTACTGCTCATGCGCTCGGGGTGGTGGAACGGCCGGCGTGTAGAAGGTGCGGGGCAGACGATCTGCTCCGCCATCTTCAATGTCGAAACCCGCTGGGATGAAGCGATGCGGGTCAATCTCGCACACCGCCATTGGAGGCTGCAGAGCAGGAGCCGGACCGGAGCTGGAGGAAGCTTGGGTGTGCGCGGCAGGGCGGATAGGCGGCGATGGTGGCGGCGGAGAAGCAGAGGATGGGGTTTTCTCCGGAGTCATTTGGTCTCGGGAAACTAGAGAGACGGGGGAGGAAAGGAAGTCCTCTTTTTGGTCCCGCTTCCCAAAACCCGGTGATGGGACTTTAGGCACCCAGACGGACAAGTCTGGCGGCTTGCCGGTGCAATTGTTTTAACGTGTCCCGAACGAAAACAATTGCGGCACCGGACCTGATTCGTGCATGTCTCTGACGTGTGGCGCATAGCCAAGCAATTCTGACAGTCCCAATAACTCGCAGCCATATCTTCAATCATATCGTCAAAACTTTGCAGATCTCTGATAATATCCTCAGGGGAGGAAGCTCTAGAGGCCAGAGGTGATGGGCTGCCACTCTCTTCATCAGACAGGAAGATGGGCTGGACCTTGGAGCCCAACGGAGGAACGTGGCTTCGTGAGGGTGGCTGAGGGGATGCAGGAGAATCCAAACCTTCCAATGCGAAAACTAATCGGCCACCCGAGGTTCCAGGGTTTAAACGGGCAGGAGATAAACCCTCTCGGGAAGGCGGGATTGTTCCAAACTGAATCGCCAGCCTTGCCGGCGGCGGGGTCATCACCGGAGAAGGAGCATCCGCATCCTCATGGGATGAAACATGATAACCAGCTGCTCTGACCGTGGTCACCTCATCGGTGGACGGGCCATAGCTATAGCCCTTACGCGCCGGGTATTGCATGAACGTGGCGAATGTAGCATGTTTCTTAGGAAGAGATTTGGCCGCGCGAGCACGGAGAGAAGATTTGGCCGGAGCAATTTTCATGGCCTCTAAACCAAGGCGATCTCTCCTCTTAGAGGGGCTAATTAAAACCCATTCCTCTTGTCATTCAGATTGCCAAAGACGAAATTCTTTCTGCCAATCTGGGCCGCCATGACCCCAAAGGTGGAAGAAACACTTGAACTGATCACAAACAAAACTCCTTTGGTGCAGAATGAAAAAACCCACCTCCTTGCAAGAAACGCTGAATGAGAAAACGCCATGGTGGAGGAAAGATACCTTGAGGTGTGAACAATATCCTCCGATGGCCGCCTCGAGAGCGAACCCCACATTTTCCTCATCATGCCGGAAGGTATGCCGTGCAAAAGAGACCACCATAATGAATGGCCCATGTCCACCGTGGGGTGCACCGATCTGTTGAAGTTGCGTTGGATCTCAGACGCCAACTTCATCCCTGGGGAGAAATCAATCCCAAGGAGAGCGCTGCATGTACCGCCATGAGGAAGAAGACAACCAGAAGAGAGAGGAAGAGACGCCGGGAATGATGAGCCGATCAGATGGCAAAACCCACGGAGGTATGTGGGGATCGCCGGCGATGGTGGGTGGCTAGGGTTATGGTGGCGGTGGAGAGGTGGGAGTCGCCATACTTGTTCTAGGTAAAGTTTCCCCTACAATTGTTACTGATCTAGTTTTAAATATTATAGGATGAACGGAAGTGTTCTTACTTGGAGTGTGTTGATCAAGAGTGGCCACAGTCTTTGAAGATGTGCCATCGAGTCAAGCTGACCTGTGCAGCCACACTTGCCTTTATGGGAAGGCCTTAATGTGGTCTATTGGCATGCCTCTTGCTGGTTCCTCCAACTTGGGAAGGTTAGGTGCGCGCGCTGCCCTGGCCCTGTAGGCGGCAGTTACCTTGTGTGCCCGAGTTGTATGGATCCATTGTCCTGTTTGGGACCGTTTATGTTTTGCCATGACGGTGGCCGTTGGGTGTCACGAGGTGACATCGGGGCCACCCATGACTTAGACCAAAGGGGAGTTTGTCAGAATGGCCGGGAGAGTGTCATGCAGTAGATCGGTTTTGTCGGAACGCCGTTGGTCCACCCGAATGGGAGCACGAGGCCTTGGGTTTGTAGTGTGTGTACAGTGTACTAACCTCTGCAGAGTGTATAATCTATCGATAGACGCACCCGTGGATATGGGCCCAGTTCGTAGTAGGTCACACTATGGGTCAACAATAATAATAACTTGACTAATAAACAACCTTGGTTCAATGAGGAAACAAGTTGGTTGATCTTTATGTGATCATGAGAGGATCACAGTGGTATCGGGGATACTGAAGTTGGTTGATAGTGTCATGTGATGATCCCGGGTATAGATCAACCAACTTGTGGTCAGATGATCACTACGGTATTGTTAATACCAAGCTTGGTTGGTCCTGAGGTGATCATGTGATGCCCAAGTTGGTAAGTTGATACATGTGGTGGTTACGCGGTAACCTCCGAGTAGAGTAAGTTGAATCATGATAGTTTAAACATGCTGCATGCTAGTATTTTCTTTCTCATACTTATGCCATGCTCATCTCATATGGATTTAGTTGTGCTATGGTTAACATGCTCATGCCATGCTTATGTTTTTCTAGTGTTATCATGTTCATCATTGCTAAGTAACTTGTAAATGCCATATTGTTTGTCTTGATTGCTGTGAGCTTGCGAGTACATTCAAAGTACTCACCTGGCGTGTCATGCCAGTTTGCAGGTCATGCCATGTTTTCTTGCTTGGCAAGGATCCCGAGTTTGTGAGCTAGGATACACGTTCCAGCCAGAATTCCTGCGGAGTGGAGTCCATCGATGTCGTCGTGTTCCGCTGCTTCGAGTTATTCTGCTACTAGTGTCGCCGTGCCGAGATATTCCATTGTAATACTCGAACCTTTGTACCCCAAGTATTTGTAATAAAGAGTTGATTTATTCTATGCCAAGCGGTGTCGTATTCCAGAAGACATGATCTCTAGGCTGGAATACAGGGTGTTCTGGTTCCAGTAGTCTATCTTCCATGATGTGTTGAAGGGAAAGAAGAATCTGTATGTGAAAGTCAAGTCAATTGATCTCACTCACATGGAGAAGGACTTGCCTTACTTTGGAGACGCACTTCAGAGGTGCGATGAGCTAGATATCAAGAGGATCATCTCTTTCAACAAGGATTCTGATGCGGATCTTGTGGCCCAATTCTATGCCACAATGCACTTTGGTTATGATGAGGACAGGACTCTCACCTGGATGACCAATGGTCGGCGTCTGTCTGCTACATGGAAGAGCTTCATGGAGAGTTTGTCGTATGATGATAAGGGCGCCCAAACACCAATTGGGTTTCACCCTCACCTGGAGGCTACTGCTACTCACAAGGAGGCTTTGTGACCTTTCTCTACCAAGAAGGTGTCTGAGACTGGGCACGTCTCCTATGAGCTCTGGCCCTTTCTGGATATCTTGCATCGGATCTTCAGGAACACTCTGTTCCCTTGTGTTGGCAACCAGGATATGCTGCACTTCTATCTGGTGGACCTACTTTTCTTCTGCCAGAAGCAGCAGGGCTCTCAGGAGGTGTTGGATGTTTCTCATGTCATGTGGTCAGAACTTCGTTGTGCGATGTTGGAGCGCAAGTGAATCATTTATGGCCCCTACTTGATGCAGCTCATTAAGGAGACATGGGCATCTTCGTTTCCGAATGAGGAGCTTTTCACTTGAGACCTAGTGTCTCATGATGTTGTTCAGCTGAGACAGAAGGAGAGGTGGGGGACAGCTGCTCCTTCTCTGCCAGAGCGTGACACTGTTGGGTCTCATGATGATGATGAGCAGGACTATGAGCCACCGTCAGAGGAGCCCTCTTGGGCTAAGAAGCTCAAGCAGAAGATGAAGAAGCTGTTTTGACTCTAGGCTAAGGGACAGTACAAGGCTCACGTGGATGCAAAGAAGGCCTGTTGTCATGACAAGGCCATTATGAGGCAGGTTGGCCTCACCGTTTCAGATGGCTCCGAGTAGAAGATCACTGATGAGGAGTTGTGGGTCAGAGTGCACTGCCTGTGGACCGATTCTGATGAGGGCACTGGGGCCCTACACCTGCTGCAGAGGAGTCCGAGGAGGGGGAGCATGATTGGTGATGTCTTGGAGTGTCGCTATCACCTTTGTTCTTAGGTGTACCCTCTTCCCTTTTGGTGTCTCAATGCCAAAGGGGGAGAGAGTTTAGGGATTTGCAGTGTGTCGTGAGTCGAGTGTGTTTCTTTTGCCATTGCTTTCCTCGCTCGAACTCATCCATTTTCTTTGGTTTGTGGTTGTCCTTTGTGTTCGAGACCATATGGTGTGTACATTCTGTTATTAATTGCATGTGAGATGTATCTTATGGTTATGCTCTTATCCGTATGCTCACATGCTATTACTTGTCTTCTATCATCTTATTATGTTTGTGCAAGTATTGCTTGGTCTATAAAATACAGGGGGAGTGTGGGTCCTATATGTGTGCACTTTGCATTCCAAAGCATATCTAAAGTAGTGCACACATCTAGGGGGAGCCAGTCTATATTTTGTAGATTGTGGGTTTGCACACCACTTTGCTATATCCTTTGTGCAAGTCCCGCGTTGTCATCAATCCACCAGAAAGGGGGAGATTGTTAGGGCATATTTCTCCCTAAGTGGCTTTGGTGATTGATGACAATGTGTTCACGGACTAATCATTGCATTGAGCATTTCAGACTTTCAAGCATATGGCACAAGACGATTCATGCCCCTCGGTGTTTCAAGTGAAGACGGTTTTCTTTCCTGCGTTTCTTTTTGGTGGACTTCAGTTGTAGGGAAAACCATACTATCAAGAGGGGGTCCGCTTTGGAAACGTTTGGGTGGAATCAACACGTACACTCTCATATTGCACCCATTGCTACTTTCCGCCTCTTTGGAGTTGTCCATCTTGTGTGCTGAAGAAGTGGTGGAGTGTTGCAAGCGGTAGTACCGCGGGCAGCAGCGGTAGTACCGCTTATAAGCGATAGTACCGCTGCTAGTCCCACTCGTACTACCGCTTGTGGTTGGGGCCTCGATGTTTTGTGTCGGGTTTTACGGTAGTGCCTCCAGGTCTCTACCATGCTACCTATTTGCCCCTAGAGAACAAGTAGAAGTAGGAGCGGTAGTAGAGGCGGTAGTACCGCCCCTACCACCACTGCTACTGCCGCCCGTTCCTCTGTTCTCCCCTGTTCCTTCACTCTCCCGTGCTTCCTGTAGGAAGCGGTAGTACCGCTCCTGGAGCGGTAGTACCGCTTGGTTGCGGGCTGAGAAGTGCATAACGGCTAGATTTGTCCCCCACTATAAAAGGGGGTCTTCTTCCTCAAGAAGACTCGCCTCTTCCTCCCCCAAACTCCATTGTTGCTCCAATGCTCATTTTCGCCCGATCTCTCTCCCTAGCCAATCAAACTTGTTGATTTTCTAGGGATTGGTTGAGAAGGCCCCAATCTACACTTCCACCAAGAGAAATTTGATTCCCCCACTAATCCCTTGCAGATCTTGTTACTCTTGGGTGTTTGGGCACCCTAGACGGTTGAGGTCACCTCGGAGCCACATTCCATTTTGGTGATGCTTTGTGGTAATGTTGGGAGCCTCCAATTAAGTTGTGTAGTTTGCCCCAACCTTGTTTGTAAAGGTTTGGTCGCCGCCTTCAAGGGCACCACTAGTGGAATCAGGGCCTCTCGCATTGTGTGAGGGCGTGAGGAGAATACGGTGGCCCTAGTGGCTTCTTGGGGAGCATTGTGCCTCCACACCGCTCCAACGGAGACGTACTTCCTCTCAAAGGGAAAGAACTTTGGTAACACATCCTCGTCTCCACTGGCTCCACTTGCGGTTATTTCTTACCTTTACTTTGTGCAAGCTTTACTTGTGTATTATCTCTAGCTTGCTTGTGTTTCTTGTGTTGCTTGCATCATATAGGTTTCTCACCTAGTTGCATATCTAGATAACCTATTTGTTGCAAACCCTAATTTGTTAAGAAAGGCTAGAAATTGGTAGTTGTCTATTCACCCCCCTCTAGTCAACCATATCGATCCTTTCAACATACTTCATAATTTTGGCATCAAGCGTCAAGATCTTGGCCCCAACTCAATTTGAATTTGAGCCAATTCCAAGTGTTATGTGAAGTATACCTCCAAATTGAGCCGTCTGTCAGTCTCTTCCAAGATTTTTTCTATCTCAATCACCAGACAGAGTGCATGGGAGGACGATGACCCACAAGCATAGGGGATCAATTGTAGCTCTTTTCGAACCCAACGAGGAGCAGAAGGAAATGACAAGTGGTTTTCAGCAAGGTAATGTCTCCAAGTGCTGAAATTGTAAGTAGCAGAGTAGTTTGATAGCAAGATAATTTTTAACGAGCAAGTAACGATAATAGTTGCAAAAGTGCAGCAAGGTAGCCCAATCCTTTTGAGGCAAAGGACATGCCAAAATGGTCCCTTATGATAAGCAAAGCGCTCTTGAGGGTACACGGGAATTTCATCTAGTCACTTTCACCATGTTGGTTCGTTTTGTGTTCGCTACTTTGATAATTCGATATGTGGGTGGACCGGTGCTTAGGTGTTGTTCTTACTTGTAAAAACCTCCTACTTATGGTTAACCCTCCCGCAAGCATCCGCAACTACGAGAAAAGTATTAAGAATAAATTCTAACCATAGCATTAAACTTTTGGATCCAATCGGTCCATTACGAAATAGTGCATAAACTGGGTTTAAGGTTCTGTCACTCTCACAACCCATCATCTAATCGCTACTCCACAATGCATTCCCTTCGGCCCAAATATGTTGAAGTGTCATGTAGTTGACGTTCACATGACACCACTAAGGGAATCACAACATACATACTATCAAAATATCGAACACATATCAAGTTCACATGATTACTTACAACATGATTTCTCCCGTGACCTCAAGAACAAAAGTAACTACTCACAAATGATAATCATGCTCAAGATCATAGGGGTATTAAATAGCATATTGGATCTGAACATATAATCTTCCACCAAAAAACCATATAGTAATCAACTACAAGATGTAATCAACACTACTAGTCACCCATAAGCACCAATCTATAGTTCCGGTAACAAGATTGAACACAAGAGATGAACTAGGGTTTGAGATGAGATGGTGCTGTTGAAGATGTTGATGGAGATAGTCCTCCCCAAGATGGGAGAGTTGGTGGTGATGACGATGACGATGATTTCCCCCTCTGGGAGGGAAGTTCCCCCGGTGGAATCGCTCCACCAGAGGGCAAAAGTGCTCCTTCCCAAGTTCCGCCTGGAGACAGCTGCGCTTCGTCCTGAAAGTCCTCTTCTTATTTTTTCTAGGTAAAAATGACCTATATACCAGAAGATGGGCACCGGAGGTGGACCTGGGTGAGCACAACCCAACAGGGCGCGCCTGGGCTCCCTGGCGCGCCCTGGTGGGTTGTGCCCACCTGATGGGCCTCCTCTGGTACTTATTTGCTCCAATATTCATCAAATATTCCATAAAAATTCTCCGTGGAGTTTCAAATTTTTTCTCGTGTCAACATAGAACAGAAGGAGTGTTGTGTCATTTTTTGTGATTTTTCGGGGTTCGTTTGGACATTTTTATGCACTAACTGAGTTTTCAATGCATTTATGTGCATAATTCAAATTTGAACTACATGCACATGCTCCAGTGCATATAAATTGGTTAAAAATCAAATCTGTGTCCTTGGGTGCATGCTTAGGTCAGATGCAAGAAATGGGAATGAATTTCAAACACCAGGGCACCGTTGATTGCCGACAAAACGTTGAGATACATGGTATTTAAATTCTAGCAAATCCAAAACTCGTCTGAAATTCATGAAACTTGGCATGCTATCATGGAGCGGCATCAACATGCCGTGGTAAAAAAATTGTCCCCTCTAGGGCAGGTTTGGGTATAAGCTTCTCACAAACCAAAGCTTCTCACAACAAGCATGATGGTTTCGATACGGAACGTCCCACCTTTGTGGACGAAACGATGTCCATTGCCTCTTATTGCTTTCAATTTTTTTCTCGTGTCAACATAGAACAACAAGAGTGTTGTGTCATTTTTTGTGATTTTTCGGGGTTCGTTTGGACATTTTTATGCATTAACTGAGTTTTCAATGCATTTATGTGCATAATTCAAATTTGAACTACATGCACATGCTCCAGTGCATATAAATTGGTTAAAAAATCAAATCTGTGACCTTGGGTGCATGCTTAGGTCCCATGCAAGAAATGGGAATAAATTTAAAACACCAGGGCACCATTGATTGCCGACAAAATGTTGAGATACCTGGTTTTTAAATTCTAGTAAATCCAGAACTCCTCTGAAATTCATGAAACTTGGCATGCTATCATGGAATGTCACCCGACTTGCTGTGCTATTTTTCGTGTCCATTTTGAGAGAAGGCGCACTCGAATAATGACAGCCAACAAAGGCATTTTGAAAAAACAGCTGCCACTTTAATATCTCAAATGTTTGTATAATTCAAACCGTGTGCATTGTGTTAACCATTCACGTGACGCCACGTGTCTTGGTTTTAAAGGCTATAGGAGGTACCGCATGGACAGTTGCTTGACCTTTACTGAACGGGAGGCGTGCGAGCGCAGTCCGGTGCGCAGGCTCACCGGGAAGCGTACAAGCTGTTCAACGCAGGATATGTGCATCTCTTCAACGCAAACGGTTCATATTACGGTATGCAAATTAAAGCCAGACTTCAGCGCAGGTGCTGCAACAAGAGATAACAAAAGGTGGACAACAATATGGTCATCCAGGACACACCTTCACTTGAGAGATTACTTGTAGTTGATCAACAAGGTCCAACAAGAATCAATGTCATTTTTGTGCCGAAGTTGAAAGTGGTGGGCTACTCGTTTGTCAAATACTACAACTTTCAGGTACAACAATCGCCTTATACCACTCCTTCTTGATTTCAACGTTATTTCTAGTTTAGAAGATGTATGTTCGTCTGTCATCCAGCGAAACTTCACCCAGACTCTGGGCACAGTGAAGGTGTTGGCACTAGAATCTGTCGGCCCCAGCCTGGACCAAGTTGTCAGTTGCCTGAGATGCTTTCCGTGCGTGAAGAAGCTGTATATCGAGGTGATGGTCCTTTCCTGTTAAATGTTAACCATAAGGGACTTCAATTTTCTGCACCTTTTCCCAAGTTTACAATGACAATGTACTATGATTTCTGAAGGAATTTTGGTGGATTTTAGGACATACACCCCCACCCCATATTGGTTGCTTCATTCATATGGTTACAATCGTCCACAAGCATTTCTCTTTTGGATTCATCTGTACTAGTTTTCTTGGGGAATTTTCCATCCAATCCAACCTCTTGTGAAGAAGGCTACATGTTTCTAGATTGTAATCAAATGCCCATGTTAATCATGCCAGATCGAAGATGGCACGTTGGTGCATTTTACAAATCCTGCAAACCAAATGGGCGTGTAGCAGTGTTCAAAACTGCATGTAGGCACTAACATGTTCTCTTCTTTTGCAGATAATAATGGGCCCGGAGGTGGATAATGTTTATAACGACAATCACATCGAATGCCTGGATCTGCATCTCTCAAATATTACTTTGAACTCCTACCGAGGGACCTTACCGGAGATTACACTCGCCAGGTTCTTTCTTGCCAGAGCAAAGGTGCTGAGGGTACTGAGGTTGAACACGCATTTAATTAGGAAAGATGAATGGTATGATTATGAGAGCCGACAGGTACTGCGGAATCGAAGAGCCTCCAAAAATGCGAAACTTCGTATTGGAAGAGCATATGGCAAAGCAATTGGATGTCATTGTGTCAAACCCATACATGACTTGTCAGTGGCTGATTCCTTTTCAGAAATGATGCGGCTTGCAATGTTTGAATTTGGGTGTTGTAATCTTTAAATTTGAACCTTGCAATATTTATGGTATTTGTTATATTGAACCATTTCAGTTCTCTTGTCTCAACGCAAACAGTTCATGCGAGTGAACCGCATGTCGTATATCGCACACACCTTGATCTGGCTGACCGTTTCTTTTGTGTTGCCTAATAAAAAACAGTTCATCCGAGTGAACTATATGCTGTACATCGCACACACCTTGATCTGGTTGACCGTTTCTTTTATGCTGCCTAATCCCGAATAGTTCATCCGAGTGAACCGTATGATGTACATCGCACACACCTTCATCGGGCTGCCCGTTTCTTTTGTTCCTCCTCATCCAAAACGGTTAATTGAATTGAACCGTATGCCCTGAATCGCACACGCAACTAAAATCTGAATCGTGTTTTATGCATGCGTCATTGCAAATGTTTTGCACCTTTTTGACGGTTTTTAACACCACCGTTTGCGATTATGGCATCGCACATAGTTTCGTCGAAGGGTCTCTGATCGTAGTGTCGCGTTAGCAGCATCCTACAGTAGTGAGGTAGTGGGGCATCAAGCACATTTTCAAGCCTAGACAAGTTATCAGCTACAAGGTTCTCAGCTCCTTTTCTATCAGTGATTTGTAAATCAAATTCTTGTAGGAAGAGAACCCATCGAATAAGTCTAGGTTCGCATCTTTATTTTCCATAAGATATTTAATAGTAGCATGGTTGGTGTGAACAATTACTTTTGAATCAACAATGTAAGATCTAAATTTATCACAAGCAAACACCGCCGCTAAGAATTCTTTTTCAGTAGTTGCATAATTTCGTTGAGCACTTTCTAGAGTTTTACTAGCATAATGAATAACATTCAGTTTCTTGTCAATTCTTTGTCCTAGAACAGCACCAACAACATAATCACTAGCATCACACATAATTTTGAAAGGCAAGTTCCAATCAGGTGGTTGAACAATAGGTGCAGAAATTAAGGCTTTCTTGAGTGTTTCGAAGGCTTCTAAACAATCATCATAAAAAACAAAAGGAACATCCTTTTGCAAAAGATTTGTAAGAGGCCTAGATATTTTACAAAAGTCTTTGATAAATCTCCTATAGAAACCAGCATGACCTAGGAAACTACGAATACCTTTGATATCTTTAGGACATGGCATTTTCTCAATTGCATCAACCTTAGCTTTGTCCACTTAAATACCTCTTTCAGAATTTTATGACCCAAGACAATGCCTTCATTAACCATAAAGTGGCACTTCTCCCAATTCATGACAAGATTTGTTTGTTCACATCTCTGCAAAACTAGATCAAGATTGCTTAAAAAATCATCAAAAGACTTCCCATAAACACAGAAGTCATCCATGAAAACCTCAACAATATTTTCACAAAAGTCGGAGAATATATCAGTCATACATCTTTGAAAGGTAGCAGGTGCATTGCATAAACCAAAAGGCATACGTCTATAAGCATAAGTTCCAAAGGGACAAGTAAAAGTGGTCTTTTCTTGCTCAGGTTGAGAAACATGTATTTGTGAAAAAGTAGAATATCCATCAAGGAAGCAAAAATGTGTGTGCTTAGATAATATTTCTAGCATTTGATCAATAAAAGGCAGAGCGTAATGATCTTTTCTAGTTGCTTTGTTTAATTTTCTAAAATCAATTACCATTCTATAACCTGTAACAATTCTTTGTGGAATAAGTTCATTCTAACCATTAGGAACAACAGTAATACCTCCTTTCTTAGGGACACAATGAACAGGACTTACCCATCTACTATCAGCCATAGGATAGATTATACCTCCTTCCAGAAGTTTTAAGATTTCCGTTCTTACCACTTCCTTCATTTTTGGATTTAACCGACATTGGTGATCAACAACGGGTTTAGCATCAGGTTCCATATTAATCTTGTGCTGACATAGAGTGGGACTAATGCCCTTTAAATCATCAAGAGTATATCCAATAGCAGCTCGGTGCTTCCTTAGAACTTTCAATAATCTTTCTTCTTCATGTTCTGAAAGGTTAGCACTAATAATAATAGGATATATCTTCTTTCCATCAAGATAAGCATATTTCAGAGTGTCTCGCAATTGTTTTAATTCAAACACATGATCACCTTTAGGTGGAGGAGGACCTCCTAGAGTTTCAATAGGCAAATTGTGTTTAAGCAGAGGGTGTTGTTCAAAGAAAATCTTATCTATTTCATTTCTTTCATGCATATGTAAATCATTTTCATGGTCTAGCAAATATTGTTCTAAAGGATCATTAGGTGGTACAGAAATAGAAGCAAGACCAGTTATTTCATCCTCACTAGGCAATTCTTTTTCATGAAGCTTTCTACAAAACTTGGAAAAATTAAACTCGTGAGATTCATCACCGAAACTAACACCGATAGTTTGTTTCTCACAATCTATCTTAGCAATGACGGTGTTCAAGAAAGGTGTACCAAAGATAATGGGACAAAAGTCATCTTGTGGGGAACCAAGAACAAGAAAATCAGTGGGGTATTTTATTTTCCCACACAAGACTTCAACATCTCTAACAATCCCAAGTGGTGTGATGGTATCTCTATTAGCAAGTTTAATAGTGGCATCTATTTCTTCTATTTTAGTAGGTGCTATGTCATCCATAATTTCTTGATAAAGGGTAAAGGGGATGGCACTTACGCTAGCACCTATGTCACATAAACCATGATAACAATGATATCCTATCTTAACGGAGACAATAGGCATGCCAACAACGGGTCTATGTTTATCTTCTTTATCAGGTTTAGCAATTCTAGTAGCTTCATTACAAAAGTAAATAACATGCCCATCTATATTTTCTTCCAGGAGATCCTTAACCATAGCAACGCTAGGCTCTACTTTGATTTGTTCATCAGGTTTAGGTGTTCTAATATATCTTTTGTTAACCACAGTTGAAACTTTAGCATGTTCCTTTATCCTAACAGGGAAAGGTGGTTTCTCAATATAAGCAGTAGGAACAACTGGATCAACATTGTAAAGTATAGTTTCTTCTTTAGCTAGTACCGGTTCTTTAATTTCTTCTTTAATAGGTGGGTGATATTTTAACCACTTCTTTTTAGGGAGATCAACATGAGTAGCAAATGATTCACAAAAGGAGGCTACTATCTCAGAGTCAAGTCCATATTTAGTGCTAAACTTTTTAAAAGCATCAGTATTCATAAAAGATTTAACACAATCATACTTTAGGTTAATACCTGACTCTTTACCTTGGCCGAGTTCCCAATCTTCAGAGTTGCAGTTAAATCTTTCCAAAAGATCCCACCGGAATTCAATAGTGTCTTCTTCATAAAAGAACCAGCAAAAGAAGTATCGAGCATGGAATGCTCATTATGAGAAAGCCGAGCATAAAAATTCTGGATAATAATTTCTCTTGAGAGCTCATGATTGGGGCATGAATATAACATTGACTTAAGCCTCCCCCAAGCTAGAGCGATACTTTCTCCTTCACGAGGCCAAAAATTATATATGTAATTCCGATCACGATGAACTAGATGCATAGGATAAATTTTTTGGTGGAACTCCAATTTCAACCGATTCCAATTCCAGGATCCAATATCATCACATAGCCTATACCATGCCAATGCTTTTCCCTTCAAAGATAAAGGGAAAACCTGCAAGCTTAAACAATCCACAAATTTGTTCCACATATATCAACTCCATATCAGGATGTTTGGTTCCATCTCCTGCATAAGGATTAGCTAGCAGTTGTTCTATCATACCCGAAGGAATTTCACATTCAATATTTTCAGTAGGTGCAGTGGGTTGAGGGGTAGCTAATCGAGGTTCCAGTGGAGGTGAAGATACCCCGAACAAACCCCTCAAAGGATTGTTTTCCATAGTAACATGTGACAGTAAATTTCAGCACACTAGATAAATGTTTCCTTACCAAATTCCACTTACCAAAGGCGCTTCACTCCCCGGAAACGGCACCAGAAAATAGCCTTGATGACCCACAAGTATAGGGGATCAATTGTAGCTCTTTTCAATAAGTAAGAGTGTCGAACCCAATGAGGAGCAGAAGGAAATGACAAGTGGTTTTCAGCAAGGTAATGTCTGCAAGTGTTGCAATTGTAAGTAGCAGAGTAGTTTGATAGCAAGATAATTTGTAACGAGCAAGTAAATATAATAGTAGCAAAAGTGCAGAAAGGTAGCCCAATCCATTTGAGGCAAAGGACAGGCCAAAACGGTCTCTTATGATAAGCAAAGCGTTCTTGATGGTACACGGGAATTTCATCTAGTCACTTTCACCATGTTGGGTCGATTTGTGTTCACTACTTGGATAATTTGATATGTGGGTGGACCGATGGTTAGGTGATTTTCTTACTTGAACAAAACTCCTACTTATGATTAACCCTCCCGCAAGAATCCACAAGTACTAGAAAAGTATTAAGAATAAATTCTAACCATAACATTAAACTTTTGGATCCAATCGGTCCCTTACGGAATAGCGCATAAACTGGGGTTTAAGCTTCTGTCACTCTCGCAACCCATCATCTAATTGCTGCTCCACAATGCATTCCCTTAGGCCCAAATATTGTGAAGTGTCATGTACTCGACGTTCACATGACAACACTAAGGGAATCACAACATACATACTATCAAAATATCAAACACATATCAAGTTCACATGATTACTTGCAACATGATTTCTCCCGTGACCTCAAGAACAAAAGTAACTACTCACAAATGATAATCATGCTCAAGATCAGAGGGGTATTAAATAGCATATTGGATCTGAACATATATTCTTCCACCAAATAAACCATATAGTAATCAGCTACAAGATGTAATCAACACTACTAGTCACCCACAAGCACCAATCTATAGTTCCGGTAACAAGATTGAACACAAGAGATGAAGTAGGGTTTGAGATGAGATGGTGCTGTTAAATATGTGGATGGAGATAGCCCTCCCCAAGATGGGAGAGTTGTTGGTGATGATGATGACGATGATTTCCCCCTCCGGGAGAGAAGTTTCCCTGGCGGAATCGCTCCGCCGGAGGGCAAAAGTGCTCCTGCCCAAGTTCCGCCTCGAGACGGCGGCGCTCCGTGCCAAAAGTCCTCTCCTTATTTTTCTAGGTCAAAATGACCTATATACCAGAAGATGGGCACCGGAGGTTGGCCTGTGTGAGCACAGCCCACCAGGGCGCGCCTGGGCTCCCTGACGCGCCCAGGTGGCTTGTGCCCACCTGGTGGGCATCCTCTGGTACTTATTTGCTCCAATATTCATCAAATATTCCATAAAAATTCTCCGTGGAGTTTCAGCCTATTTGGAGTTGTGCAGAATAGGTAGCCTGATGTAGCTTTTTCAGGTCCAGATTTCCAGCTGCCGGAATTCTCCCGCTTTGTGTGTACCTTGCAAATTATGAGAGAAAAGGCAATAGAATTACTCCAAAAAGCATTATTATGTATAAAAACATCATAAATAATAGTAGGAAAACATCATGGAAAATGGACGTATCAGAGGACCCAGCATAAATCTTGGAGGAGTGACCATGCAAAGGAGGAAAAACTCGGCCTTTCTTGAGGTAACACTAGCGAGCCATCCTAAAGGATGGCACAGGACCTAGTTTTACTGCAAAGACACTTCTCCAGCACAACAACGTCAATCACTGGGTTATAGACTGGACCGGCTTGATGCTTCAATAATCTTTTCAGGTTTCGCCTCCAAAACAGAAAGAGAAGCATGGGAACCTTTATACTTAAATATAAATGATTTAATAGCTAACGACCTCACCGGAGTCCACTTGACACGGTGTTGCGTGAACTCACCGGGCTGACTTATGTATGAATATAATGGTGAGTCGGAGGATGCCTTGCGTTTTAGCTGGGTTATACTTCCTTGAGGCACTCAATTATATTGGTGAGCTTGCAATAAACTTAGCCATAAACCTTTCATCACACATAAGCCAGTTGGTTACACTTCCTTGATGCACTCGATTATACCATTTCACAACATCATCCTTTAAATAAAACCCGAAGAGCCTTAATAATATGAATTCTTGTGACACATCTTTCAATTTAAAGGTTCCAGATAGAGTGTCAAGGAACATGAGATGTGCTTGAGGGTCTTCTTCTTCAGTTCCTACAAAGGCATGCTTTCCAACTTCTGCAATGAGATCACAGTCAATCGAGTACTCTTTAGCATAATTAGTAGGATATACTATAGGAGATCTGGAAATCAATACTGGAGCAGAATGATTCCTAATAGTCTTCTTTGGCTTCGGAGTAATCAACATTTATGCAAACAAAGTGTTAAGCTCAACTGTTTCACTATTTTTGTATTTTTTATTAATGAAGCTTGCTACTCCTGAGGAAAACGAGCAATATAATCTAGTAAATATGTTTTTTTTCGAATGAGTAGATCCCTTGTGAGTTGCAGGAAGCATCTATGATAACAATACCTACAAAAACAGTTACGAAACAAATACTCCGGGCTTAGCTCCACGGCAACGGTGCCAGAAAATGTTTTGATGCCTGCAAGCCAAACAGGGTAGTGTAGCACTGTCGGCGTTCTGGGAACCAGGGTACCCAGACTTGCCTGCCTGCGGCCCACTGCATGGCTTGCTCGAAGGCCTGGTATGGCCCATTGATATGTCTCCAATGTATCTATTATTTTTGATTGTTCCATGCTTATTCTCTGTTTTGGATGTTTTATATGCACCAATATGCTATTTTATATTATTTCTGGGACTAACCTATTAACCTACAGCCCAGTGCCAGTTTCTGTTTTTTTTCTTGTTTTTGAGCTTCGCAGAAAAGGAATACTAAACAGAGTCCAAACGGAATAAAACTTCACGATGATTTTTCATGGACCAGAAGACACCCAAGGGACTTGGAGTCCAAGCCAGAAGAGCCACGAGGCGGAGACAAGGGTGGAGGGCGCGCCCTAGGGGCGGCACCCCCTACCTTGTGGCTCCCTCGGGACTCCCCTGACCTAGCCCTTCATCCTATATATTCACATATATTCCAAAACCCTCACAAGCATCCATGAAAACACTTTTCCACTGCCGCAACCTTCTGTTCACGTGAGATCCCATCTTGGGGCCTTTTTCTGGCATACTACCGAAGGGGGATTCGATCATGGAGGGCATCCACATCAACTCTATTGCCCTTTCTATGGGTCCATAGCTAATAGCTAGATGGCTTCTTCTCTCTCTTTGATTCTCAATACCATGTTCTCCTCGATGTTCTTGGAGATCTATCCGATGTAATCTTCTTTTGCGGTGTGTTTGTCGAGATCTGATGAATTATGGATTTATGATCAGCTTATCTATGAATATTATTTGAATCTTCTCTGAATTCTTATATGCATGATTTGATATCTTTGTATTTCTCTTCGAATTATCGGTTTGGTTTGGCTAACTAGATTGGTTTTTCTTGCAATGGGAGAGGTGCTTAGCTTTGGGTTCAATCTTGCGTGATTTCACCCAGTGACAAAGTAGGGGTAGCGATACACGTATTAAATTGTTGCCATCGAGGATTAAAAGATGGGGTTTTCATCATATTGCTTGAGTTTATTCCTCTACATCATGTCATCTTACTTAAGGCGTTACTCCGTTCTTTATGAACTTAATACTCTAGATGCATGCTGGATAGCGGTCGATGTGTGGAGTAATAGTAGTAGATGCAGGCAGGAGTCGGTCTACTTGACACGGACAAGATGCCTATATGCATAATCATTGCCTTGGATATCGTCATAACTTTGCGCTTTTCTATCAATTGCTCGACAGTAATTTGTTCACGCACTGTATTATTTGCCTTCATGAGAGAAGCCTCTAGTGAAACCTATGGCCCCCGAGTCTATTTTCCATCATATTAGTTTCTGATCTACTATTTTGCAATCTTTTATTTTCAGATCTACAAACCAAAAAACCCAAAAATATTTTATCTTTTGTTTAGTTCTATCTATCTCTATCAGATCTCACCTTTGCAAGTGACCGTGAAGGCATTGACAACCCCTTTAACGCGTTGGTTGCAAGTGTTTGATTTTTTGTGCAGGTGCATCTATTGGGGACGTGCGTTTCTCCTACTGGATTTATACCTTGGTTCTTAACTGAGGAAAATACTTATCTCTCCTGTACACCCCTGTGGCCAAAGATATTCCTCGCGCTTGGTTCTGTATGTAATTCACGGGCCACCTTCCTAGTGATCTATTCGGGTATTAGACGCAATACTTATTCTCATTGCGCTGGACCCCTTTCACACTTTTTCAGACATCGGACGATTGTCTATCCATTTGAAACCTCTTATGGTACCCTCTTACCTTGCTCTTGATGTGTGTTATTTGTTCAACTCGAGAGATACTCATGTGTTCATTCATGGTATAACCCCAGATGATTACCCATTATAGCATCCTATCGTTGTCCAGTTGCCCCTTACATATTTGTAAGTACGATGGAGTTCCCGAAAAAAGGATGCCGACTTCATCATGATGACCTGAAGCAGAGTAATGAATACATCCACGTAATGGATCGACCTATACACACTAACCAACTACGCGGGAACATTTATGGGCACTCGACGTCGTGGTATCAGCCGAAGCCTTCGTGACGTCGGCGACTGAGCGGCGCGCGCCTGGTTGGACCGCGTAACACAACTTCCTTTGAAATGGAGGTTGCTAGGTCTGCTCACCGGCCGCGTACGCAACATGCAGGTGTGCAATGGGCGATGGGCCCAGACCCCTGCGCGCATTGGATTTAGACCGGCGTGCTGACCTCTCTGTTGTGCCTAGGTGGGGCTGCGATGTGTTGATCTTCCGAGGCCGGGCATGACCCAGGAAAGTGTGTCCGGCCAAAGGGGATCGAGCATGTTGGGTAATGTGGTGCACCCCTGTAGGGAAGTTTATCTATCGAATAGCCGTGATCCTCGGTAACAGGACGACCCGGAGTTGTACCTTGACCTTATGACAACTAGAACCAGATACTTAATAAAACACACCCTTCCAAGTGCCAGATATAACCCGGTGATCGCTCTCACACAGGGCGATGAGGGGAGGATCGCCGGGTAAGATTTATGCTATGTGATGATACTTGGTGAACTTACCATCTACTCTCTTCTACATGCTACAAGATGGAGGGTGCTAGAAGCGTAGTCTTCGACAGGACTAGCTATCCCCCTCTTATTCTAGCATTCTGCAGTTCAGTCCACCGATATTGCCCCTTTACACAGATACCCATGCATATGTAGTGTAGATCCTTGCTTGCGAGTACTTTGGATGAGTACTCACGGTTGCTTTTCTCCCTCTTTTCCCCCTTTCCATTCTACCTGGTTGTCGCAACCAGATGCTGGAGCCCAGGAGCCAGATGCCACCGTCGACGACGACTCCTACTACACCGGAGGTGCCTACTACTACGTGCAGGCCGCTGACGACGACCAGGAGTAGTTTAGGAGGATCCCAGGCAGGAGACCTGCGCCTCTTTCAATCTATATCCTAGTTTGTGCTAGCCTTCTTAAGGCAAACTTGTTTAACTTATGTCTGTACTCAGATATTGTTGCTTCCGCTGACTCATCTATGATCGAGCACTTGTATTTGAGCCCTCGAGGCCCCTGGCTTGTATTATGATGCTTGTATGACTTATTTTATGTTTAGAGTTGTGTTGTGATATCTTCCCGTGAGTCCCTGATCTTGATCGTACACGTTTGCGTGTATGATTAGTGTACGATTGAGTCGGGGGCGTCATAGGATGATTGACCGTCCATCCTTCGTACTTTTCCGAAACACTTCAATATTGAACCGTGTGTTGTATGAAAACCTTCCTCGCCTCCTAACCATACAGGTGGTTTGAGAGGTAATCATCAGTGAACTGCTTTGGAAAGGCCTGAAATTAAGGATATGCATAAATATCTTCTCCAGATTTGAAATGGCGCAAAGGAATTAAAAAGATAAGGTATAACAGTTAGTACCATCCCGTAGTGAACTGATGTCTTCTTCATTGTGCAGACAAAGATCTTGTTGTTTTTTGTCGCTAATTTGTTTCCCGTAAGAATCTTTCTGAGTGTCTTGACTTGACTGATATTAATGAAAAACTCATTTCCACATATGCAAAAACGGGTCAAACGGTGGGTCAAAACCTCTGATAGCATGACCTACATGTGCAAGACCAAATTGTTAAAAACCTAATATGTAAAAACAAGAAGTGGAAAGGTGTGTTATTAACTGCAAAAAACCTAATATTTAAAAACAAGCAAACGTAGTCATTCAAACTTGTATTATGCAGGTCTAAGTACACTAGTTATTGGCCCTATTTGGATCCATGGGTTAGAGTTAGTTTGAGCTAGTTTGGGCTCAAATAGCCCTAAAGTATCCAAACATGAGGGCTAGTTGGAGCTAGTTGCGTCAAACCCAGCCAAAACAACTACCCCACCAAGAGGTGTTGACTGGGGCTAGTTCTCCTAGTGCATTTATTCTCAAATCTAACACTGTCATCCAAACATCTCTTTGGCTAGAGTTAGTTCAGGGTTAGTAATTGTTGAGTATCATTGTTATTTAGGAAATGTAGGATAGCGCAGGATTTATTCTACCTTGACTTGTACTCCAAGATGACCATGTACTCCTATATATATGCCCACAACGCTCAAGCAATACAATCAACTATTCCACCAATCTCTCTCTCCCCCTTTTAACTGTCATGAGCTAGAAACTAACTCTAACCTCTAGCTAAGTTATAGTATCGAAACAGTGCCATTGTTAAATTAAATGGAAAGGCGTGTTCAATACTCCCTCCTGTCCTTTTTACTCTGCATATAAGAATTGTCTGAAATCAAACTTCATAAAGTTTGACAGTATTTATATGAAAAAATATCAACATCTAGCATGCTAAAGTTATACAATACGAAAATTTAAGTCATGATGCATGCACTGACATTTATTTCATATTGTGAATGTTGGTATTTTGTTCTATAAAGTTGGTCAAACTTTAAGAGGCCTGACTTTAGACAAATCTAATATGAGAACTAAAAAGATTTGGAGGGAGTACAACATGCTTAACAACAACCAAATATAGTCATTCATAGAGCTATTGTTAAATTTGGTATTGATGAAATTGAACTGCACAGTTTATACTAGCACATATAGAACATCCCACTGTTAATAGCTGAAATAAACAAGGCATACTACGAACAACCAAAGATGGCAATTGAAACTGGACATATGCTAACTACAAACAACCGAACAACCATAAACCATAGAAATAAACAAGGCATAATGCAAACAACCTAATATATCAATAAATACTAGACATGTTCTCACTACAAAAGGGGTTCGAGAAAACAAATCATGGGTTTCCTAACTTCACTACAAAAAAATACACTTCCGTGATGATACGTGTTTTTCACAGTAGGTCACCTTTTCTGTCATGTATGTACATCCATGACGATTTTATGACAGAATCAAGATAGTCATATCTGTGCTGTCATAGAAGTGTTCCATGACAATACCAAAATTATCATCACGGAAGTGTTCACTTCCATGAAGATAAATGACGCGTCATGGAAGTGCTTTCGTCAAGGGTAACCGACACATGGCATCCACCGTAACGGGTGACCATTAAGCTATCGGGTCTGGTTTTGGATCCGATAACCCGTTAACAGCCCAGACCAATGGAGATTTTCCACGTGTAAAATTCTCATTGGCCGAAGGAAACACGTGTCAGCTCGTCATTGGGTCAGATAGGTGATACGTCTCCAACGTATCTACTTTTCCAAACACTTTTGCCCTTGTTTTGGACTCTAACTTGCATGATTTGAATGAAACTAACCCGGACTGACGCTATTTTCAGCAGAATTGCCATGGTGTTAGTTTTGTGCAGAAATAAAAGTTCTCAGAATGACCTGAAAATCCACAGAGACACGTTTTGGAATTAATAAAAAATACTAGCAAAGAATCAGCAACAGGGGACCCACACCCTGTCCACGAGGGTGTAGGGCACGCCCACCCCCTGGGGCGCACCCCCTGCCTCGTGGGCCCCCTGGGACTCCACCGACCTCAACTCCAACTCCATGTATTCGCTTTCGGGGAGAAAAAAATCAGAGAGAAGGATTCATCGCGTTTTATGATACGGAGCCGCCGCCAAGTCCTAATCTTCCTCGGGAGGGCTGATCTGGAGTTCGTTCGGGGCTCCGAAGAGGGGAATCCGTCGCCATCGTCATCATCAAACATCCCCCGTCACCAATTTCATGATGCTCACCGCCATGCGTGAGTAATTCCATCGTAGGCTTGCTGGAGGGTGATGGGTTGGATGAGATTTACCATGTAATCGAGTTAGTTTTGTTAGGGTTTGATCCCTAGTATCCATTATGTTCTAAGATTAATGTTGCTATGACTTTGCTATGCTTAATGCTTGTCACTAGGGCCCGAGTGCCATGACTTCAGATCTGAACCTATTATGTTTTCATGAATATATGTGAGTTCTTGATCCTATCTTGCAAGTCAATAGTCACCTACTATGTGTTATGATCCGGCAACCCCGAAGTGACAATAATCGTGACCACTCCCAGTGATGACCGTAGTTTGAGGAGTTCATGTATTCACTAAGTGTTAATGCTTTGGTCCGGTACTCTATTAAAAGGAGGCCTTAATATCCCTTAGTTTCCAAAAGGACCCCGCTGCCACGGGAGGGTAGGACAAAGGATGTCATGCAAGTTCTTTTCCATAAGCACATATGACTATATTCGAAATACATGCCTAGATTACATTGATGAACTGGAGCAAGTTCTGTGTCACCCTACGTTATAACTGTTGCATGAGGAATCGCATCCGAAATAATTATCCATCATTGATCCATTGCCTACGAGCTTTTCACATATTGATCTTTGCTTAGTTACTTTTGCGTTGCCACTGTTACGATTGCTACAAAAACTGCTATTATTACTTTTGCCACCGTTACCGTTACTTCCATACTACTTTGCTACTAAATACTGTGCTGAAGATATTAAGTCTTTCAGGTGTGGTTGAATTGACAACTCAACTGCTAATACTTGAGAATATTCTTTGGCTCCCCTTGTGTCGAATCAATAAATTTGGGTTGAACAATCTATCCTCGAAAACTGTTGCGATCCCCTATACTTGTGGGATATCAAGACTATTTTTTGGTGCCGTTGCCGGGAAGCATAGCTCTATTCTTTGAGTCACTTGGCATTTATATCTGCTGATCACTATGAGGAACTTTAAAGATGAAAGAACCAAGATTTTTCCCCCAACTACGAGCGGAGGTAAGGAACTGCCATCTAGCTCTGCACTTGATTCACCTTCTGTTTTGAGTAAACTTGTAACACCTGCACCTGCTATTGATTCTGATATGTCGCATGTTATTGATGATGCCACTTGTGCTATGCATTGTCGGGGAAACGACACCTATGGGATCACAAGAATCCCTACTACGGTTGCTGGGGCGCGGGGTTGCGAGAAGAGCAGGATTAATAACCAGCATAAGGATCGTTTACCCAGGTTCGGGCCGCGAGGATGCGTAAAACCCTAGTGCTGCTTTGGTGGGTGTATTTCAGAGAGTTCTAGAGCTCTTGAACTAGCTGTGGTGAGTGCGTGGTTTGAAAGAGCCGAGTCCTTCTCCAGTATGCCATGTGCCTCCTTTTATAGTCGAAAGGGGTTGCCGCAGTGGCACACAGGAGGTGGAAAGGCGCGCATTGCTATGAGCTTATCACTCGTATTACAGGACAAGACGCATTTAATGCGTAGCTTAGGTGTCCCCTTGCTTTATTGGGGATGGCAGCGAGGCTCGTCCCAGCCGTCGCCGCTCCTCCTTGCTTTGACACGCGCCCTGGCCAGCGACGCATGCGGCGCCACGTAGGCAGGCAGACAGCTGAGGTGGCATGATGGTGGAGCCTCCACGAAGATCTGCATGCCGCCACGCAGGCCTTGATGAGTTGGCCTCGGAGCTGCATGTTGCCACGCAGGTGCCTGCCCACCTGGTTGGGCTGGCAGCTGCATGTGAGCGGCGGTGGAAACTTGGTTGGTGCTGGCCTGGCGGTGGCCCCTCCGGCATCCTTGGTGAGGGCCTTGCCGGGTGGCCCGGCAAGGGTCTTGCCGTGTGGCCCGGCAAGGGTCTTGCCGTGGCGCGCTGTCGTCCCCGGCAAGGACCTTGCCGGGGGTCTGGTGGCCTTCCTCGGCAAGGATCTTGCCGAGGATCGTCGTCTTCTAATCCTCATCTGATCTTGAGTGTTCCTTGTCTTCACAAAGATCTGCATGCCACCATGGAGGTGCCTCCCGAGCCCTGGCCCAACGTGATGTTGGAGACCGTGGGCTCAAGGGTGGCTCGCTCTATTGGTGTGGGGCGAGCTGCCCCGGCAAGGGTCTTGCCGGGGCTGCTGAGGCCGCCCCGGCAAGGGTATTGCCGGGGGAACCTGCTTCTTCCCTCTGCTCTTTGTGATCTTGGCCTTGGCATTGCTCTGATTATCTCGGGCTTCGGTCTTACCTTGGCTCACCTCCCCTGTTCTGCTTGGTGTGACCGTGGGCACTTCTCCGACTGCCCGTGCACAGGTAAAGGGGTACAAAAGTGCGCCCCTCTTTTTGTACACCGACAGGAGCCCCCAGGCCTGGGCCACACATAAGAGCGACACGTTGTTGGGCCAGGCCCAAAACGGTGCGCGGGCAGGCGGGGCGGTTTTTACTGCGGTAAAATTTTCGCGCACTGGGCTTCCCATGACCCGCGCGCGCGGCGCGGCGTGGAGGGGTGTGCGTGACGTGGGCGGCATGCATGGGGCGGTTCCCGCACGCAGGCGTCACATCGCAGTAAATGGGCAGCGCGACCCGCGGCTTCCCCATAAAAAGGGATAACCGCGAGCGCACTGTTCCTTTTACCCTTCATGCAATCCCAATCTCGAAAGCCTCCGCTCGTCTTCCTCTTCTTCTCCAAGCTTCGCTCCTGCTCGCCGCCGTTGTGCTTCGGCCGCCTGTCGGAGTAAGTGGCCACGGGTAGCCAATCCGGCTACCCCTAGCTCTTCAGAAAATTTATCAGGCCTTTGGGCCTTCAAGCACTCCAAGCATTTGGGCCGCCTTCCCCGGCCGGCTACCACTAAAGCTGACTCCCGGAAGGCGACCCAGCCTCACCGACTCCAAGAAGCCGGCCAAGAAGAACGCCGACTCCTAGAAGCCGGCTGAGACCACAACCGCCCCTGCATAACGACGACCTAACGGGGCATGGCCACAGTGCGGCCCACGACCCCCGAAGCCCGAGGCGGGCATGGCTACAGGAGGCCGTACGGGAGGGATGTCTCCCGTGCGGCCCGGCACTGTAGCCACGCCAGCTACGACGTCATCCACGACCCCCTCCTGTACGGCCCAAGGACTGCGGGCCCCTTCAGCCAGAGAGAGGCGTGAAGGCGGCCCGGCTTTCCCTAGTCGGCCAGGAGCGTGGCCGGCCTCCGGAAGCCGGCTACTCCCTTCCTCGAAGCAGGAGCCCCATTAAGGAGACAAGACGAGGTGAGGCTATAGTGATAGCCCCCGAGGCGGCCCACTGTAGCCATGCTCACCTCGACAAAGCCCTCATCATCAGAGGCGCGGCTACAGTAAGCAGCCGCCGACAGAGCCCTAGGCGGTGGGGCCGGCCTGTCGACCAAGTAACCGGCAGCCGGCGGGACCCACCAGCCGGCGGGACACAGCAGCCGGCGGAGAAGCCGGCGAGCATAGACACTGACGGCTGGGACCAGATCCCAGCCGGATTACCATTGTATCCCCGGGGGGTAGGCCTATATAAACCCCCCGGAGCACCCATGCAAAGGGTTGGCACCCAAGCATGGTTCAGACCCAAGCATAGTTGGCCACTGAGCATAGTTCGCTTCTGGTTGGCCCCTCTGCATGTTTGGCTTCCAAGCATAGCACACACATACACTCACCATAGATAGAGAGAAGCAAGAGCTAGCCTTGTTCTTCTTCTCCCTTGACCCCGACAGCTCTAGGAGCGATTGTAGCTACTCTTTATCGAGCTAGTGATCATGCGGAGACCCCGCAGAGCAGGACTAGGGGTGTTATCTCCTCGGAGAGCCCCGAACCTGGGTAAGATTCGCCGGCGTGCATGTCTTCGCCTCATCCCGTTTCCAGGCACCGGCGACGTTTTATTGGCTCCCACAATGATAAGCCATCCCTTGGCATATGTCGTACCAACCACCCGACATTTGGCGCCCACCGTGGGGCCCTGTGCACCGTCGTCCGGAGACCTGTTCTGGACGGGAACCTTCTTCCTTCCCCGCGAGCGCAGCCAGCCTGCTGCGCCCGATGGCGCTTGCCCCGACGCGCTGCAAGGCGTCGACGACGCCTGCGCAGCGAGCCGCCTCGCCGATCTGCTCGGCGAGACTCGCATCTCCGATGAGCCTGCGTCCGACGCAGGCACCGACTACCCCGAGAGCCGCCTCGTCAGCCTCCTCGACCAACTTCACGTCTCCAGCGAGCCTGCTGCGGACATGGAGTCTGTCGGCTCCACCGACCCGATGCTCATCGACTCCGACACCGCGTCGCTCGACGCCTACCCCTCCGACGTGGTGGTCTTCGACGACCCACTCCCTCGAGCTGACAGCGACAGCAGCGCTGTCACCGAAGTGCTGGTCGTCAGCCACGTCTCCAACTCGGGCGGGAGCGCCCGTGACGGTCAGCAAGCAGCGGTCCACGACCTCTCCATCCGCCTCCCTGCTGACGCCGACGCCGAGACCCTGGATGCACGCCGTCTTGCCCTCATCACGGAGAGCAAGAAGATAGCCTCGATGAGACGCCTCACCGAGGCCCACCAGCGCGAAGTCGACCGCGCCGCCTTCGGGACGCCGCCTCCGAGCGGCCCGAGCCGAGCCGGCTTCGTCCAGAAGTGCGGCGCAGCCGTTGCCAGCATGCTGGGCGCAGATCGCCCCGTCTACGCCACCCCGCTCGAGAATCTGCGAGCCGCTCAGGCGGCAGCAGAGGAGCTCAATGGGCTGGGAGCCGATGAGCTCCCCTACATGACAAGACGGATCCAGCAGCTGATCGACGCGGCTGCAGAACAGCACGAAGCCGGCGCCCGAGCTGATAGCCATCCCCCGCGCCGGGAGCACGCCGCAACATCCCGCTCGCCGACTGCGAGCGGCACGCGTCAGAAGAAAGACAAGGAGCCGGCTGCCAGCCGCAGCCGGACCCGCATCACTATCGAGCGCGACGCGGAAGGCCGCCCTCGGGCGGTTGAACATCAGGGAAACCTGCCGCCTCCTCCTCCGCCTCGAAGAGAAAGACGCCTCACTCCGCCGCCCATCACACATCCGACCCTTGGCGACCGACTCGGCCGCCGAGAGGGAATCGGCGAGAGTGACGCCCGCCACAGGATCGAGCGCCTTGCTCGGTCCCTGGCGTTAGAAGAAGAAGTCGATGTCGGCCCGCCATGCTTTGGCCCCCGCATCCGCGACGAGCCCTTCCCCAGAGGGTTCTCTCTCCCCAGAGACACGCCCAAGTACAACGGCTCGGTGAAGCCGGAAGATTGGCTCATCGACTACTCCACAGCCGTCAGCATCGCCAACGGCAACCGGCGCATTGCCGTGAAGTACGTCCCCCTGATGCTGCAGGGCACGGCGCGCACATGGCTCAACAGTCTCAAGCCCTACAGCATCAACAGTTGGCTGGACTTCACCGAGGCTTTCGTCCGCAACTTCACCAGCACCTACAAGCGGCCTCCGAAGCCTCGACAGCTCTCCCTCTGTGTCCAAGGCCACAACGAGTCGACCCGCGACTACCTCACGCGATGGGCCGAGCTCCGCAACTCCTGCGAGGGAGTGCATGAGGTCCAGGCCATCGAGTACTTCACCGCCGGGTGCCGAGAGGGCACCCTCCTCAAGCACCGACTCCTCTGCGACGAGCCCGCCACCCTCGACGAGCTACTCGTCATCGCCGACAAATACGCCACTGCCGACTCCTCCATGAGGACCGAGCTCCGAGTGGACGCCTCGGGGAAGGTAGTCGCTCCGGCTCCCAAGCAGAAGGCTGGCGACTCAAACCGGCGCCCCTACCAGAACGACCACAAGCGCAAGGGCCCCATGCCGACTTCCTCCAGTCGGCAGGTGGCCACAATTGAAGACGAGCAGCCCGAAGAGCGGCCTGCTCCCAAGAAGAAGGGAGGTCGGCCGCCCTGGCAGCCGTCCTTCTCCTACGAACAAGCACTCGATGCCCCCTGCAAGTTCCACAGCGGCCGAAGCCGTCCAACCATACAATACGGAAATGCCACTGGCTCACCCGCATCACCAAGGGCGAAGGGATCGTGCCGCCTCCGCCTCCCGGTCCGCCGCCTCCAGCTCCCCAGCAGCCGGCGGCCCGGCCGACAGTCGGCGCCATCCAAGACGAGTTCCCCGAAGCGCACGACACCTACGTCGTCTTTACGAGTCAAGTCGACGACAAGCGCAGCCGACGTCGGCAACACCAAGAAGTAAACGCAGTCGCCTCTAGCACCGCCGAGTTCATGCATTGGTCGGAAAAGCCCATCAGCTGGAGCCAGGCCGACCACCCAGAGGTGATGCCTTCGCCTGGCTCCTATGCTATGGTCTTCGACGTCACCCTTGCGACGGAGAGGCGAGCTGCCAGATTTTCCCGCGTCCTGATAGACGGCGGAAGCAGTATCAACATACTGTACCGCGACACCATGGACAAGCTAAACATCAAAGCAAAGCAGCTCATGCCGAGCCGCACTGTCTTCCATGGTATCGTACCCGGCCTATCTTGCTCTCCAATCGGCAAGATCAAAATGGATTTTCTCTTCGGAGACAAAGATCACTTCCGCCGGGAAGCAATATGGTTCGAGGTGGTGGACCTGGAGAGCCCCTATCATGCACTACTTGGCCGACCTGCCTTGGCCAAGTTCATGGCTGTGCCCCACTATGCCTACCTGAAGATGAAGATGCCGAGCTCGAAGGGGATCATCACGGTAGCCGGCGACTACAAGAAGTCCATCGAGTGTGCCACGGCCAGCAGCCGGCTGGCCGAGTCCCTCGTGGTGGCGGAAGAGAAGAAGATGCTGGAACGGGTTGTGGCCATGGCCGGCAAGCAGCCGACTTTGTCCCCCAACCCCAAGGACTGTGATGCGCAGGGCTCCTTCCAGCCTGCCAAGGAGACGAAGAAGATACCTCTAGACCCGGAGCACCCGGAGAGGTTCGCCGTGATTGGGGCGAACTTGGACAGTAAATAGGAAGGCGAGCTCGCCGACTTCCTCCGTGAGAATCGAGACATCTTTGCATGGTCCCCAAAGGACATGCCGGGTGTCCCGAAGGATTTCGCCGAGCACAAATTACATGTCCGAGCTGATGCGAAGCCGGTCAAGCAACCCCTCCGCCGACTATCAGAAGAGAAGCGAAGAATCGTGGGAGAAGAGATAGCCCGGCTCCTCGCAGCCGGCTTCATCATGGAAGTGTTCTTTCCAGAATGGCTTGCCAATCCCGTTCTGGTTTTGAAGAAGAATAACAAGTGGCGCATGTGCATAGACTACACAAGTCTGAACAAGGCCTGCCCAAAGGATCCGTTTGCCTTGCCACGGATTGACCAAGTGATAGACTCTACAGCCGGATGCGAGCTGTTGTGTTTTTTGGATGCATACTCAGGGTATCATCAGATCAAGTTGGACCCAGCTGACCGCCTGAAGACTGCCTTCATCACACCCTTTGGAGCTTTCTGCTACCTGACAATGACATTCGGCTTGAGAAACGCCGGTGCCACTTTTCAGCGTTGCATGCAGAAATGTCTCTTGAAACAACTCCGCAGAAATGCCCACGTCTACGTAGACGACATTGTGGTGAAGACAGAGAAGCGCGGTACCTTGCTGGAAGACCTGAAGGAAACATTTGCCAACTTGCGCCGATTCCAGATCAAGCTCAACCCCGAGAAGTGCGCGTTCGGAGTGCCAGCCAGCCAGCTGCTCGGCTTCCTGGTCTCCGAACGCGGCATTGAGTGCAATCCTGTCAAGATCAAGGCCATCGAGAGGATGGAGATACCCACCAAGCTGCAAGATGTGCAGAAGTTCACTGGCTGCTTAGCCTCCCTGAACCGTTTTATCAGCCGACTAGGAGAGAAGGCCCTCCCCCTGTACCGACTCATGAAGAAGTCCACTCACTTTGAGTGGAATGATCAAGCCGACCAAGCCTTCCATGAGTTGAAGAAAATGTTGACCACTCCACCCGTCCTGGCTACGCCGACTGAGAAGGAGCCCATGCTCCTCTACATCGCCGCGACAAGCCGAGTCGTCAGCACTGTTGTTGTGGTCCAGCGCCCGGAGGAAGGCCAAGCCCAGCTGGTCCAGAGGCCGGTCTACTATCTCAGCGAAGTACTATCTAGCTTGAAGCAAAACTACCCGCACTACCAGAAGATGTGCTATGGGGTGTACTTCGCTGCCAAGAAATTGAAGCCCTACTTCCAAGAGCACCCCATCACGGTCGTGTGCACTGCCCCGCTCGCCGAGATCATAGGCAGCCGGGATGCATCTGGCCGGGTGGCCAAATGGGCCATTGCCTTGGCGCCCTACACGATCTTCTATCAACCCCGCACCGCCATCAAGTCGCAAGCATTGGCCGATTTCCTCGTCGACTGGGCCGAGACCCAGTACTTACCGCCGGCTCCCGACTCTACCCATTGGCGGATGCACTTTGACGGGTCCAAGATGCGCACCGGCTTGGGAGCCGGCATCGTCCTCACCTCTCCCAAAGGCGACAAGCTCAAGTACACGCTGCAGATCCACTTCGCCGCCTCCAACAACGTGGCCGAGTACGAGGCGCTCGTACATGGGCTCCGGCTAGCCAAAGAGCTCGGCATACGCCGGATCCTGTGCTACGGCGACTCCGACTTAGTGGTCCAGCAATCATCTGGCGATTGGGACGCCAAGGACGCGAACATGGCGAGCTACCGCTTCCTCGTCCAGCAGATGAGCGGACACTTTGAAGGGTGCGAGTTCCTTCACGTGCCAAGGGCCGACAACGACCAAGCAGATGCCCTAGCACGGATCGGCTCCACCCGACAAGCCATACCGACTGGCGTCTCCCTCCAGCGCCTCCTCAAGCCGTCCATCAAGCCGTCTCCAGAGTCGGACTCCATCTTCGTACCGCCTGCGCCAGAAACAGCCGGATCCGGCTCAAGAAATCCCGCAGGCGGCACGGGGACTTCGACGACTGCCCCGGGAACCGACGTAGTCGCACCCGGCCCAGGGACCTCAGAGCCCGGCCCGGGGACTGCAGTAGTCGGCCCGGGGACTGCAACGACGCAAGAAGTGGTGGTCGACCCCAACGCAACACCCAACCCACCCACCCGAGTCATGGTGGCCACAATAACAGCAGAAGAAGTCACAGCTCCCTCATGGGCCCAGCCCATCCTCAAGTTCCTAGTCAGCAGAGAGCTGCCGACTGATGAGATCGCAGCAAGACTAGTGCAACGACGAGCCGCAGCATACACAATAATCAATAGGGAGCTGGTGAAGCGCAGCGTTACTGGAGTCTTCCAGCGTTGGGTCGAGCCAGAAAAAGGAGTGGCAATCCTCAAAGACATCCACCAAGGCGAATGCGGCCACCACGCCACCTCAAGATCCCTCGTGGCCAAGGCTTTCCGCCATGGGTTCTTCTGGCCAACTGCCTTGGAGGATGCTAAAGAAATAGTTAAGACCTGCAGAGGATGTCAAGTCTTCAGTTCCAAACAACACCTGCCGGCTTCTGCCCTCAAGACCATTCCCCTCACCTGGCCTTTCGCCGTCTGGGGACTGGACATGGTGGGCCCTTTCAAGACGGCCCGCGATGGCTTGACACATCTACTTTTTGCTGTGGACAAGTTCAGAAAGTGGATCGAAGCAAAGCCGATTAAGAAGCTGAACGGGCCGACTGCCGTGACATTCATCACCGACATCACTACTCGGTACGGCGTGCCGCACAGCATCATCACCGACAACGGCACGAACTTCGCCAAAGGCGCACTGGCACGTTTCTGCGCGACACAGGGCATCCGACTGGACTTAGCGTCCGTTGCCCACCCGCAGTCAAACGGCCAGGTCGAGCGAGCAAATGGACTTATCCTCTCCGGCATCAAGCCCCGACTGGTTGTACCACTGGAGCGATCGGCCAGCTGCTGGCTCGAAGAGCTGCCGGCGGTCCTCTGGAGTCTGCGCACTACACCCAACAAGTCAACCGGCTTCACTCCATTCTTCCTCGTGTACGGTGCCGAGGCTGTCATCCCAACCGACATCGAGTTCGACTCGCCTCGGATCACCATTTACACGGAGGAAGAAGCCAAAGAAGCAAGAGAAGACGGCGTCGACCTACTGGAAGAAGGCCGGCTGTTAGCCCTCAGCCGGTCCGCCATCTACCAGCAAGGCCTGCGCCGCTACTACAACCGCAAGGTCAAGCCAAGATCCTTCCAAGAGGGCGACCTTGTGCTCCGGCTGATCCAGCGAACAGCCAGCCAGCACAAGCTCTCGGCCCCTTGGGAAGGCCCCTTTGTCGTCAGCAAGGCACTCGGCAACGACTCCTACTACTTGATCGACGCGCAAAAGCCAAGAGCACGCAAGAGAGACAACTCCGGCAAGGAGTCGGAGCGACCATGGAACGCAAACCTCCTAAGACGATTTTACAGCTGAAAAGCAGTATGTATCACGCTACCCCTTTTTGTATTAAGTTACAAACCAACAGGCCCCCCGAACAGTACTCGGGGACTGCCTTTTATTTATCTATGGATGACGAGTGTCATATCCATGAATGCCTTATTACATTTTGAATTCTTGTCCGGCACCGGGTCCGACTAGTCGGCCCGGGGACTGGCCGCCTTAAGCTATATTATAAGTTCTTCCCGGAGTCAGCAAAGTAGTGCGCCGGCTCCCCAGTCCTCTCTTGTTGAAAGTCGCAGCTCAAAGAACTGACTGTCCGACTAGCAAGAGAGAAGACAGAAAGGACGCCCACACGAAAACGGCTAAGGAACAACTAACCTATATAGCAAAAAGACGGCCTCTATATACGCCTGCCGACTGTCACAACAGCCGGCTGGCCGGCTTCCTAAAAACTTAGCTTAAGTCCGACCGAGCTAAAAGTACTTCCCCCTCCCCAATCGGCCAGGCACTCCCCGGCTACAGATTGCAGAGCAACTGTTTGACTAGGGAGGCGGCAACCAAGGGAGGGTGGCAAAGGAAAAAAGCAGAAGGACAAAAAGCGAAAGTACAAGGAAAAGCCGATTGCATAACTTATATACATAAAGCCGCCTAAAGGCTGGCAACAGAATCACGTTTGAATACACCCAGTGGATGGAACTGCGCAGACTTAACCAAAAACATTGTTCAAGAGTAACAAGACAGGAAACAAAAGAAAGAAGACAAAGGCGCGAAGGCCGAGTTGGTCGGTGAAGGCAGCTCGCCGGCTAAAGGAGTAGCCGCCTAGCTGGTCCCGGCTTGACCGCCTCCCGCAACAGGAGACGCACTCGCACGCAACGTAGTGCTGGAGGCGCGGTCAGGCTGGCCGGCTGCTCCACCAGCCGGCTCGACGTCTTCACCCTCCTCCTCCTCCTCTTCGCCCTCGTCCTTGAGTCGATCTCCTCCGCCGAGTCCTCACCGTGCGCCGGGTCCAGCCCGAACCAATCTTCCGGCTGGGCGACTCCATTGTCGTCCACCTCGGGGGCGAAGACGTTGGTGTCGGTGTAGTCGGCGATCGCCGAAGCTCGCCGAATGATGGCCGGCCGGGCCGGCTCCAGCTCCGCGTCGGCTTGCTGCCGCCAGGTGGCCAGCTGGTCCAGATTCAGGCCTGGGTACCAGGCCTTGACGAACTCCAGCGCCCGCCCGGCGCCGGAGCGAGCCGCTGACGCCTTCCAAGCCTCGAAGCGCCCGACGGCCACCTCCAGCCAGTCGGCGGTCCGGCTGGGAGTGCGCGGGATCGCTTGGCCGGGCCAGAGGGCGGCCAAGACCTGCGACCCGGCACGCTGAAGCCGGCGGAGCAGCCTGTGAGCCAGCTGGATACGAGCCTGGATCGCCAGGAGCTGCTCCTCCAGCGAGCGGCCGGCAGTCGGCGAAATCTCGAAGCCGGCTCGCCTCTTCTCCTGGCGACGAGCTTCGATGGCCTGGTTGGCGGCAGTGGAATAGCCGGGGAAGTACTCTGCGCAGAAAAGAAAAGAAGAACTCCAAGTCAGAAAAACAAGTCAAAATGACAGATGGCAAGAAAGGACGAAGGGGTAGACGACTTACCGTCAACCAGATCCTCAATCTGGCCATAGCCGGAGACCAGGGTCTTCCTGGCGTCGTTCCAGGCGACCGCCTCCGTCTCGAACTCGGCCTGGAGGGCGGCTTCGCGGTCCTGCGCGGCCTTCAGCGCCGCCTTGTGGCTTTCCTCCTGGTCGGCCAGCTTCTTGACCAGGCGATCGCGCTCCTGCACCAAGGCGGCAAGCTCCGCGTCCTTGGCACGAAGAGCAGTCTGGGACTCCCCCAGCTGTGCCCTCAGACTGGAGTTGGCCGCTGCAGAGATAGAAGAACAAGAAGAACGATGAGAAAACATCAAGGAAGATCCGAGCCGACTGCTCAGCAGTCGGCCCGAATCTCGGGGACTACACCCAGTGGGTGCGCTGACGCGCCCCCACATGAGATAGAGATCAAGTCACATACCTCGGCTTTCAGCGAGATCGGCGGTCTTCTGCGTCAGCTCCCGAGCCTGGGAGTTGAAGGCGGCCGCTCGGAGGTTGTGGTAGTCCTGCAAGATGGACAGAAGACCAAAGTAAGAACAAAAGCAACAAAAACAAAATCTCCAAGAAGTTCCAAGCCGCCTGCTCAGCAGCCGACTCGGAACTCGAGGACTACACCCAGTGGGTGCGCTGACGCGCCCCCACGAGAAAAGTCAAGGGCAAAATTGAGAATACTAACCCGGATGGCAGCCCGCGTGGCGAGGAATTCATCGGTGAACTGCCTCAGCGTCGCAGCTTGGTTCTGGAGCCGGGTCCGGACGTCTTGTGCAGCGATGTTCACCACGGCTGTCCCTCCGCCTGGTGTCCACCCGGAGGTAGCGCTGGCCACCTCCGCGTCTCGGGCCGACGAGCTGGAGCCCACGGCCGGCCGTGGCTCCGACGCCGCCTTATGCGGCTCCGACGCGGCCTTCCCTGCGCGCCGGCTTGGCGGAACCCGGACTGCCACCTCAGCTCCTGCGGTCGGCTCGCCTTCCGCCGACCGTGCGAGCGCAGACTCGGTCTGACCGCCTTGGGCCGCCCTAGTCGGAGGAGTCGGCCCCGGCGCCTTCCTCACGAAGATGACGTCGTCGCCGCTCCCGCCCAGACCCGGCTGGGAACCACCGGCTCCCCCTGGCGAGGGATCCGCGCCCCCGGGCGCCATGGTGCACAGGGGGGTGACCACCAAGGCCTCCCCTGCCGCCGCTTCGGCCTCGGCCTCTGCCTGGGCCTTGGCTGCAGCCTCGGCGAGCGCCTTCGCCGCCTCCTCGTCCCGAGCCGCCTGGGCGGCGGCTGCCTTCCGTGCCTCTGCCTCCTGCGCTTCCTGCTCCTCCCGCACCTCCCGCGCGTTCCTTTCCGTCGCCTCCAAGAGGGCGGCGCGGGGATCTACGCGGCGGGTGGTGCTCCCAGAGCCCCCTGGCGACTCGACAACGGAGCCGGCAGCCGCCCGCTCGAGCGACAGTGGAGCTCTGATTAAAGAAAAGAAGACAAAGGTTCAGAAGACCACGCAAGAAAAGAAAGAAGGAGAATACACAGAAAGAAAGAAAGCTTACGCTGACACAGCCTGCGGCTGCTTCACCACTTTGCGGAAGCGAGCCGCCTTCGCGGCCGCTTCTTCCCGCCTGGTGGCCGCCGCCCCACCCCTCGGCTTCTTCGTCCGGCTACCGAACATGCCCTGGGCGGCGCGACGTTTCTGGCCTCTACCCCAAGCAGGCTGTGCGCCGGAGGAGCCCGCACCGTGTCCGGAGGCTGGCTGGCGGGGCGGGACGACTTCGGCTTCGTCCTCGTCCGGCCAATCATCGAAGGTCGTGGAGAACCCGGCGCCGCCTGCTTCGCCGCCGGCTTGGCCACCAGCCGGCTCGGCGGCTTCCTCCATATGGACCGCCCCTAGATCGGGGTCCTCCTGGTCGTGCTCGGTCCGGTCGGGGACGAAGCGGCGCTCCACGTCCGCCCCGCTGGCCGGCCGAAGCAGAGGATTCTGTCGAAAGAGCGAGCCGACTGAGTTAGAGTCGGCCCGGAGGAACTCGGCGACAAAGAGAAAAAGAGAAGGGGAGCGTACCGTAGGCGGAGGATTGGCGCGGCTGTATGGCTCCTTGCCGAATTGCCAGTCATCGGGAAGCTGGCAGTTGGCGAGGTAGTTCACCATGTCGGCAGCGTCGGCCTGCGGCATCTCCTTGGTACACATCCGGCTCGGATCGAGCTGGCCGCTCATCTGACAGATCAGATGAGGCCGGCTCTGGAGCGGGAGGACCCGGCGTGTGACGAACGCGGCCAGGAGGTCGGGCCCCGTCAGGCCCTCCGTCTGGACCATCACCCGCAGGCGGGCGATGGCGGCGTTTCCTCCCCGCGACAGCGTCACCGCCCGGAAGGACCACTGGGGCAGCCTCCCCGCCGGCGGGCCAGCTACGTAAGCCGGCAGGTTGACGTAGTCGCCCCGTGGAGCGATGTTCCGCACGTAGAAGTATGATTTCTGCCACTTCTTCACCGATTGGATCAGCGTGATGACGGGGAAGGGGTTGTCGGCGCCCGATCTCCGCGACGCGATGAAGGCGCCAGTGTGGGCCGGCACGCCCTGGCTGCGCGTACCCAGCTTCGACTGGAAGAACTCCCCCCAGAGCTCAAGGGTGGGGAGGACGCCGAGATAGCCCTCGCACAGGATGACGAAGGCCGACAGCAGCACCACCGCGTTGGGGGTGAGGTGGTGCGGCTGGAGCTGATAGATGTCCAGTCAGGTGCGGAAGAAGGCGCTCACTGGCAAGCCGAAGCCGCGCAGGAAGTGCGAGCGGAAGACCACCTGCTCGCCATCCCGCGGCGCCGGCCTGATTTCTTTCTCCGGCGCGAGGCGGACCTCCACTTTGTCCGCACTGGGCAGACGCCGTATGTCGTGGAGGAAGTCGATGTGGTCGTTGTGGACGATGGAGCCATCCCAATCCCCGCCACGCTGCTCTACGTGGGGAGGCATGGCGGAAGCTAGCACGGCGGCGAAGGAGCGTGCGGAGGAAGAGCGCGGCGGCGAGGCGCAATTGCGAGAACGAGCAAGGCAAGAAGACGGCGGAAGTAGGAGGAGCGTGCGAGGGCCTGCCGCCCTCCACCTCCCCCTACTTATAGCCTCGCGTGGCCGAAGAGGCCGGACGTGGGGGGGAGATGTGGGATTAACTACGCCCACTCCCCCCACGTCTCGCGTTTATTACGCATAAGTGCGAGCCGAAACTGCCGCACGGAACGTGCGGGCGGTTCCGGGATACAAGAGATCCGCGCCTGGGCTGGGGCGCGGACGTGGCGGGCCCCCTCTCTGCGGCAACGTCCCGTCTCACGCGTGGGCTGGCAGGCTTTCCAGCTACGTGGCGCGCCGTCGGCCCGCGGCCGGCCCGCAGCCCGGCGCACATACCAGCGGGTTCCCGCCCTCCGACTCCAGAAAATTTCGGCTCAGGCGACGTGCCTGACCAAGGCCGGCTCCCAGCTGCCGGCTTGTCACGATGGGAAGCTGTTCGAGCTTCTCGAACCCTACTCCCCCTCGAAGCCCGATCAGCTTCGGGGACTACTGTCGGAGTAAGTGGCCACGGGTAGCCAATCCGGCTACCCCTGGCTCTTCAGAAAATTTATCAGGCCTTTGGGCCTTCAAGCACTCCAAGCATTTGGGCCGCCTTCCCCGGCCGGCTACCACTAAAGCCGACTCCCGGAAGGCGACCCAGCCTCACCGACTCCAAGAAGCCGGCCAAGAAGAACGCCGACTCCTAGAAGCCGGCTGAGACCACAACCGCCCCTGCATAACGACGACCTGACGGGGCATGGCCACAGTGCGGCCCACGACCCCCGAAGCCCGAGGCGGGCATGGCTACAGGAGGCCGTACGGGAGGGATGTCTCCCGTGCGGCCCGACACTGTAGCCACGCCAGCTACGACGTCATCCACGACCCCCTCCTGTACGGCCCAAGGACTGCGGGCCCCTTCAGCCAGAGAGAGGCGTGAAGGCGGCCCGGCTTTCCCTAGTCGGCCAGGAGCGTGGCCGGCCTCCGGAAGCCGGCTACTCCCTTCCTCGAAGCAGGAGCCCCATTAAGGAGACAAGACGAGGTGAGGCTACAGTGATAGCCCCCGAGGCGGCCCACTGTAGCCATGCTCACCTCGACAAAGCCCTCATCATCAGAGGCGCGGCTACAGTAAGCAGCCGCCGACAGAGCCCTAGGCGGTGGGGCCGGCCTGTCGACCAAGTAACCGGCAGCCGGCGGGACCCACCAGCCGGCGGGACCCAGCAGCCGGCGGAGAAGCCGGCGAGCATAGACACTGACGGCTGGGACCAGATCCCAGCCGGATTACCATTGTATCCCCGGGGGGTAGGCCTATATAAACCCCCCGGAGCACCCATGCAAAGGGTTGGCACCCAAGCATGGTTCGCACCCAAGCATAGTTGGCCACTGAGCATAGTTCGCTTCTGGTTGGCCCCTCTGCATGTTTGGCTTCCAAGCATAGCACACACATACACTCACCATAGATAGAGAGAAGCAAGAGCTAGGCTTGTTCTTCTTCTCCCTTGACCCCGACAGCTCTAGGAGCGATTGTAGCTACTCTTTATCGAGCTAGTGATCATGCGGAGACCCCGCAGAGCAGGACTAGGGGTGTTATCTCCTCGGAGAGCCCCGAACCTGGGTAAGATTCGCCGGCGTGCATGTCTTCGCCTCATCCCGTTTCCAGGCACCGGCGACGTTTTATTGGCTCCCACAATGATAAGCCATCCCTTGGCATATGTCGTACCAACCACCCGACACCGCCCTCTGTCCTGCCCTCCTCCCCCAGCCGCCATGGCGCCAAAATCCACCAAGGGCAAGGGAGTGGCCAAGGACGCCGGAGCCGCGGAGCCGCCGGAGAGTGCGCTGGCGGTGCAGCGGACGATGTCCGCCTTCTTCTCCTCGACAGTTGACGTGTTCGAGCTTCGG